>NW_024583449.1:0-10755 GCF_018398535.1 Haplochromis burtoni
AGACAGCTTCTTCCACCAGGCCATCAGACTGCTGAACACGTCATAGACACCTCAGCTTCACTACTGGAACTTTAACATTATGCACTCCATACTGTACAGTAATGCCACTGTTTTGCACATGTCTCAACTCTGTATATTTTTATATATTTTATTTATTGTTTACTCTATTTAATTGTGTACACACACACACACACACACACAGGTAGAAAAATATTTAGTATACACATCCAGAAATGCATATACTATTATATATTGTACATATATTTATTATTTTCAGATGTAGCAATTCTTGTATTTTGCTTGTTTACATTATTGTATTTTGCACAACTCTGTTGCTTGTGAAGCTCGCACACAAGAATTGTCCAAGCATTTCACTGCATATCGTACTGTGTATGACTGTGTACGTGACAAATAAAATTTGAATTTGAATTTGAATTTCACTCACATGTGTGCGGCTTGCATCTGATAACATGAGACGGCTGTTGCACATCATAGATGCTGCTAACAGCTATCAAAATCCATGTGCCGTATTTTCACTTGATGCAGAAAAAGCCTTTGATAGGCTAGAGTGGGACAATATGTGGATGGTATTGAAACACTTTGGGTTTAAGCAGAAATTTGTTGCTATGATTCAAACACTATATCACTCATATCACTCACCTCTTGCTAGTGTCTTAACAGGGGACCTGGTCTCTCCCCCTTTCACGCTGCAGCGTGGAACGAGGCAGGGTTTCCCTCTCTCTCCTCTCCTGTTCTGCCTCTCTCTAGAGCCCCTAGTACAAGTCATCACACAGTCCACAATTTCTCCCATAAGAATTGGTGGTCAAAATCATATCATATCTCTATATGCGGATGATATTATTCTGTTTTTGGACAACTATGAGACGTCCATCCATCCATTAATTAAAAACTTTGACCATTTCAGCTCTCTATCTGGCTACAAAATAAACTGGTCGAAATCTGCTCTGATGCCTTTGAACGTTAACGCTACGAAAGTTTCCTTACCCGGTTGTGTTCAGATCAAAAGCACTTTTACTTATCTGGGCATTTCAATTCATAATAGTATTCCAAAGATAATCAAGGACAATTTTACTACTATGCTAAATAAGATCAAATCCGACTTTCAAAGATGGGACAATTTAAAAACTTCGCTTCAGGGTAGAATCAACACAGTAAAGATGAACATACTGCCACGGCTTAATTTCCTTTTTTTTATGTTGCCACTCTCTCCTCCTCTAACTTATTTTAAAGACATACACTCTGCGGTGTCTAAATTTATTTGGAATGGCAAAAGGCCTAGGATACGTTTGTCAACATTGCAGCGGCCCAAATTGTTTGGTGGCCTGGCAGTACCAAACTTTGAGTTTTATTACTGGTCATTCCAAATCAGGGCGCTTAGTACGTGGGTCAACCCAGAGACTACTACTGCGTGGAAAATGATCGAATCCGCCAAGGCAGCACCGCATAGACTACAAGATCTTCTGTTTGCTAATGTTCCCGCCAATACGCTCTACAACAACAACGAATTCGGACCTATTATTGCCAACTCTATACAGGTATGGAGGAAGATAGAACGGCGGCTGGGCTCCAGAATTTAAAGCTCCACGGATATAAATTATTTCAGCGATTCCCTCTTGTTCCCTGGTCTTGATTCTATCAGCCAAGGTTTCCATCGATTAGAACGTTTTCCCTGTCTTTATGTATATCTGCAGCTCAGATCAGCTTTAAAAGCATATGGTGTCCCCTGGGACTCTCCTCTTCCCTCTCATCCCATGTTGGACTGGATCCTGCCTAAATCTGGCAGACCCTCTGTTTCCAAAATCTACAACAAATTAGCGAACATGGTATGAAGTCCCTGCCCATTGAATCTATTTGGGTCAGGGAACTGGGAGAACTACAGGTTAATATAGACTGGGATACAGTGTGGTCTAATCTGAGTTTGACTTCTAAGAACCTGGCGCATAAATTAATTCATTTCAAAACCATACACAGAACATACATTACACCCTGTAGGAGGTTCCAGATGAAACTACAGGCTACGTATCACTGTCACATCTGCAATGATTCATCACCTGGCACGTTTTTGCACATGTTTTGGGACTGTCCTGTGGTATCCGATTTTTGGGTCTTTGTGAACTCTGTGTTATCTGAGGTACTGGAAGTTTTTTATGTTCCCAATCCTGGTCTTTGTCTCCTTAATGATACCTCTGAAATCTCCTTAAAACAAATGCAATGCAAAATGTTGTTCGCTGGATTCACATCCGCAAAGAAGACTATTACAAAGCAATGGTTCTGTCCTGACATTTGTATGGAATCATTCTGGAGACGATGTCTTATCCGTGTTATTGGTTTTGAACATACCACAGCAAAATTAAATAAAGCTCGACCCACGACTGTTGACGCTTGGAAAATCTTCTCATCCAGAGTTATCTCCTGGAAGAGGCAATAATTGGTTTTAACTTTGTGTTTTTGTGTCTTTTCTTTGCTGTCCCTATGCCTTGTTTGCTAATGTTTGCTTTGCTACTGCAGTTTACAGTTGTGCTGTATATGTCTGTACCCCCCCCAACCCCAACCCCGTTTTAAATCAATAAAATATTGATCACAAAAAAAAAGAATCAAATTTACCAATTCCTACTCTACATTTATTTTTTAAAATATATAATTAGCACAGCGTGGCCGTGCAATGTTTTATATGTTTTTTTTAGTTTTTATTCCTATTAATTATATTTTCACTTGTTACCTCTGAATTATTGAAATTACTCTTTTAATTATTGATTATTCTCATTAATTTTCGATCATTTTATATATTTTTCCATAGTATTACATTTGAATTTAACAGATCATTCTCTCACATAACAGACAAATATTTGTGAAATTATGATACATTTCTGAATGTATTTTTACAATCTAAATATGCATATGTACAAAAAATATATTTAAAAAACAAGTAAATTGTGTTTTACTATATTTTCAGTACACTGCTACATTCTTGTCTGAAAAGATCTTAAAGGTTTATTTTGTCACACAGAAAGTAGTAATAAGAGTAATATTAAAACTAAGGAGCTGCCACGATTGTTGGAAACTGGAATTGGCGGGGCCGCACTATGAGTTCTGGGATAGGTTGGGCCACGAAGGATACACCCGAAATGAAGGACACATCTGTCGGCCGCATTTGTAGTATCCTTCGAATTGGGACAGCCTTCGTCCCCTGGCTGTGCCTTAATCGGTCTACAAATGCAGCAGGATGCAGCCTAGGAATTGAGACACGGCGATAGCGTCGGTATGTTACGTTTTGGGAAGAGAATGTGTTGCTTTAAAATCTTTCAGTCTTTCTCCAGTTGACTCATTTCTGTTTGCTGGTTTTTGTCAATAATTATAAAAGACAACATATGAGAATGGAGACCTCAAATGTTTACCAGATATGTTTATCGATGTTTCATATATAAAAAAGGAAAAACATGATACATTTTTTCAAAACTATACAAATTGTTTTCCTCACATCCTAAATGTTATTGGGTGGTGAGTTAATCAACCCATAAAAATACATTACAATTCAAATCAGTTAAATTAAACTGAACTGAGCAAGCGTACAGGATATCACCAATTCCAGTTGTGTAGCACGAGTAACGATAACAACTGCACAATTTGAACACTTAACAGGCACAAAAACATAGCATGGATAGCAACCTCTAGAGTTAAAAATTAATTGTGAATGGTATAATTGGACATGACATGATTTTTCTTTCTGTGGTATTTTTTGCACTCATGTAGAATTTTCACTTCCTGTTCCTGAAACCTGTTACTACATCTTCCATTGAGAGAAGCTGCATATGAAATGTCCTTAAAATCCTCAAAAAAAGGTGCATGAATCAGTTGTTTGGATTATCTTTGTATAGTCCACGTATTCCAAGTTTTATTATCAGATGCACAGGAATGTGCTTATTCAGTTAAGGTGTAATAGTTTTCTGCATTTTTTTATTGTTGCTTTTATTCCACTGTGTTGCAGTATCTGTAGTAACAGTGTGTTTTTCTTTTTTCCTCTTTGTGGCTATTGTTTCTTGTTTAAGTTGTTCTCTTTCTCTCTTTGTGTCGTGCTTTCTCTCGCTTTCGTTCTGTGTCTGTGATTGTCAACATTTTTTATTTCTTCTCTAGACGTTCGCACGATTCCTCACAAGTTTGATGTTACTGCTTCAGTCAGACACAAAATGTTCTCTCTGGTCCAACATGAGGCTGTATGTGATCATTCCACTGTGTGCTCTGCTCACCGTCACCAAGCAGGTAAGAAACACTGAAGCCTCAGGTCACATAGAAATCTTTTTAAAACTTTAGTACAATTCACAATACACCACCCTTACATTTTCAGGAGCATACAGAGTGTACATGCGAGCTGAATAACTCAGAGAGAATATTCCCCCATGAAAAACTCAGAAAAGTTGAAAGCAGTACATCAGACTGCAAAAGCAACATCATCTCACAGAAGGTAAGTTACCCTGCAACTCATAGTGTCATACTGTTTGTTTGTTTAACCACTGCTGTCTCTGCAGTCTGTGGAGCTGAAGAGTCTACTGCAGGGGTTGGAGCATCGTCTTCCCAGCTGAACAAAGATGTGCTGATCCTGGAGAAGGAGGATGACGGAGAGCTGTATGGAGTTCTCAGCTTGTATGTTATAGAGAATGAAATGACTGAGATCAAGCAGCTGATTGACAAGCTCAACAGCACCACCCAGCAACACCAGATCCTCACTGCTAACGCCACCAGGTAGATTCACAACCACATGCTGCAAAATGCTGACATCACCCTGAAGTGTACATCTACTATTGTGTTTTCACTATTTTATATTATAGATGGTGTTAACAGAACAGTGACATTTAATTCTGTTAAACATATTCTGTATATTCATTGTTTTGAGTGCCCTTTTGTTGATTTGTGGAGTATCAAGCCATGTTAAGAAATACATTTTTCTCTGTTTGGCTCCACATTTGAATGTCTTCTTTCTCTCAGCTGAAGATCATGAAAACAGAAATGAAAGCGCTGGAGAAGTTCGACACCATGCAGGTGATAAAGGGACGACAAACCATCGAGGTTCTGAGGACAGACCTGGACAGTTGCAAAAAGGAAGTGAAGGCACTCACCCAGCTTCCACAGCTTCCACAGGGTGAGTTATGCCTCACTTGCGATTGTTAAGAGGTTGAAACCTCTATAGGACTAGTATGGCTCACAGTTAATACACACTTTAATTTTCCTTCAGGTACTTGTCCTCGCAGCCGGCTTGTTAGTGTTACCGGGCCAGTGTTCTACACAGAAGGAGAGTATCCTGACTTGTATTCTTATGGAGCCTGGGGCTGTGATCCCAAACCAGAGAAAGGGAAAGAAAACTGGTATTGGTTGGTGATGATGACTTCCAACAACAGATACTCCAACTACATTCGTTTTTACTCCAGCCTGAACTCTCTCATTAGGGGGGTGAGTGCCCCAGGTAAGGAACTGCTGTGTAGTGTCAAACGTGCCAGTCGTCCCTTTGAAGTGGCCGATGACAGGATTGAATTCCTTTGAAATTTTTTAAAGACAATGAAGACCTGTTTTCCTTTAACTTGTGTTACTGAAAATAAATGAGAATGACAGTGACTGCAGAGCTTCACAAATGTTGAAGTCCGGTTATACAGATCATTAGAAAGTTAACATGCACTGTAATTTAACAACAACAACAAAAAAAAACTTACTAAAGTAGCATCGGGTGCAGTTTCTAGCAAATATTACGTTTAAATAAACTGTGAATATTCTTTGAAATAAATTGTAAAATGTTTGCAAGAAAGTAAAAACTTCACCTGCACTGGAAGACTTCCTAGGAGATACTCTAGTAAATAGTTCTCATAAGAGAATAATTTAAGTCATTACCTGATAAAGTTCTATTAAACAATGTTATGTATTGATGCTTTACTAACTGTGCATATTTTAATGTGTCATACTGTGTAGATCTAAATTGCTTATTCGTTCTCTAAAAACACAACCAATGATACTTAAATTTGAGTTTCCCCATCACACTGCTTTTTCCTTACTTCTTTTCCAGGTAATGTCTACATCCACACCTCTAACCCAACTACCAACACCATCCAGGGTCCAAATAATGTTCTGTATGGAGGGGCTTTGTATTACAACTGTTACAACCGAGATGCTGTTTGTCATTTCAACCTCACCACCAAACACGTCACTACCTTAGAACTACACCAAGGCACTAGGTTTTTTTCCACAACTTTTTTTTGAGCTCATTACTGCAAGAATATGAAACATAACTATGATGGAAACATTCATTTATGAATAAGAGTTGCTTTTTAAGTGTAAAACATTCACTGTTGTCCTCTGTTAACCAGATATAACTCAAAAGGTAACTTCTGCCACCTTGAGGAGTGTTACCCATACACTGATCTGGATCTTGCAACAGATGAGTCTGGCATCTGGGTGGTCTACACCACCACCCAGGACTTTGGCAACTTGGTTCTGTCCAAGGTGGAAGAAGGTGAACCACCAAAGCTCGGACAAACCTGGCACACTTCAGTCTACAAGCAGGCAGTGACCAACACCTTCATGGCCTGCGGCGTCCTCTACGCCACACGTTACGTCAACCAAGAGGTCGAGGAGATCTTTTACTCCTTCAACCCCGTGACGGGACAGGAGGTTCAACGTGGCATCTTCATAAGAAGTTCTCCCAACATTCAAGCCCTGAACTACAGCCCTGTGGACCAGACACTACATGTCTACTCTGACTCCAACATGGTTTACTATAAAGTGATTTTTGAGTAAATTCATAAAAGATTCGATTCAAATAACTGCTCCAGTAAAATAAATATTTATGAAGGTCAGAAAAAAGGGCTGAAAAACCTTCATATATGGGGTAACTTTTAAGGTTAATTTTCATAGTAATGGTCAGTGTTTAATAATTTGCTAATTTTATTAGTTAGTTTGCTAATTTTTTTGTTTTTGTCTTTTACTGACTTAAGAGATTTTTTATTGACATATTTAACTGACTTTATATAAAAGTAAAAAAAAATTCTAATGAGAGTCAATATTTTTGTGTTTGAGGTGACAAATACTTTTATGTTTTTGCCCCCTAACATTCTAATGAATTACATTAAACCATTTGCTGAAATGCAATATTGCCAAATTTATCTAAGCTGTATTTGATTTAAACCAGGGGTCTCGTAACCCCAGGCCTTGAGGGCCGGTGTCCTGCAGGTTGTAGATCTCACCGTGGGTCAACACACCTGAAATAGTTCATTACCAGGCCTCTGGAGAACTTCAAGACATGCTGAGGAGGTAATTTAGCCATTTAAATCAGCTTTGTTGGATCAAGGACACATCTAAAATCTGAGTTCTGGAGTCCGAGACCCCTGCTTTAAACTACTTATTTTGTTACAGCTGTTACAAAATGAATAACTGATCCTTTACCCTCTAAAGTCCAAATCATCTTTGGCGCTGACCACAACAATGGCCCCAAGGCCTAAGAAAAGAGCACGTCTTTGGAAAACATGTTATGAGCTGTGCAGTAGATGTTAGTTTAAATGACCATTTGTGTTGTCCTCTAATTGCCAAGACCTAAGTGAACTACTTTTGAACCAGAACACAAATTAAATCTTCTAATGCACATCTGCACAGCAAATTAATCAAATTTAACATTTCCAATTCAAAATGAAAATATGAACAAAGCATATTGATTATTAAGTCTAAGCATAACTAAGTTTAAGCCCATTCTTTTCTTTTAGTGCTTATATTCCACTAAAATATATCAGTGACCAACTCAGACTTCATTTGAAAATCTAAAAGAAACCTTTTAATTTCTAAAAATGTGTTTGCAATACTTTAAAACATAATCAAACTCTGTGCTAAAGGTATTACCGGAGACTTGGTGTATGTAAAGCAGTTAAAGGGCTTAGAACACAATAAATTCAACCATTGCTAAGACATTGTATGCATAACACAAACCACAATATAAAAATAAAAAATTATTATTGCAGTCTGAGTGCAAAGTGGGCACTTTCTGTTCCTAAAACTTCACTGTTACAGGATCCACAACAAAAATTCTGCACGTAAGTCTCTATGAAGCCTAAAAAACCAAGGGTACATATTAGTCACCGTCTGCGTTTATGCAGGGTCTTATTGCATCATCCAGCCACAGCACTGAGCTATGAATGCTTATTGACTAGCAGACTGTAATAGTGTTAACAGAGTGTTATTACAACAGGTTTAGACTGCTACCTGTACACAAAACTTTATCTCTGGTGATTATTCAATAAATAAAGGTTTAAGAGATGTCTGTATCAAAACAGACAATTATCTTTGTGTTGTCAGATAGACTGTACTTGGTTCTTGACATCCACTGCCTAACATTACTGTTGCTATGTTTGCTTAACCTTCTGTTTATCTGATGTCTTTAATATGGTGACAGATGGACTGCTTCCAGTTGGAGACCTCAGTCTTGTATAAGGGACAATTTCAAATGGCCGTGAAATACCCATCTTGGAATCTGGATTCATGTTCTTTGTCCACTCTTGTTTGATTCATTTCATTGTGGTTTTCCACCTGTTGTCTTTGTGGTCTCTAGTTTTTGTCAGAGAAGTCGGGAGCTGTGTCTAGCACCTGAGAGCTGTCTTTATCATACTCCACAGAAAAAACTGTGGTATGAACACATTTTTAATTTCTTTAGTAAATTCATGACAGCTTCCTTTGATACATTTTTTAGGGAAGGTCCAAATCACATATGTTACATCATAAATTGTCTACAGCATATTGTGAAAAAGTCCTGGTGTTAAACTGACCTGCCTGCAGTTCGTAATATTATTCAACACGTTCTCATCTCAACACGTAACATACCACAATTTGTCATAGTCGTCGGCATGAGAGCAGGTTGAATCTATAAATGTCTTTTATGTGTGACATGAAGCTCAAATCTGTTCACTTTCAGATCCTGAATCACTTTGGAAAACACTATGTGTATGGTTAAGGTTAGGGTTAGGGCTGGAATGGATGGCTGGAGCCTGTGCTTCAAGTGTGTCTTACCACTGTGTCTTAAGTGGCTTGCTGTTCAGAGCGTTTCATAAGGACAAAAGGGTACCTTTTACGTTACTATGAGACGCTTAGGGGAGTGACAAATGTTATGTGTTGGGAAAATTAAATAGATAAAAATAATAAAATAATTTACATTTCTTGAATTTCTTGGACAAATATGTATTGCTAATCCAAGTCTGGTATTGTATGAGGCATAAATAAATTATGCATTATTTTAGCACAGACTGCTCACGTGATATGGTTAAAAGAGCTTAGCGTGCACCAAAATGAGGTAGTGGCTAACACACTGCACGAATAATAAAGACCAGAACGAAATATAAAATTCAAATGGTGCAATTGGACAGTCTCTCGCTATTTTACAACTTGTCTCATTTTCAAGTCACCGCAGGTTTAGCTGTGACTCATACACATTATAAAACAAAAAATGTTCCCAGCATAAACTTTACTGTATGTAGCAAATACAGTAAAATTATAGTAAGTAAATATATTGTATAAAGTTTATTTTGTATTATGTTTTTTGTTGTGTGTTCTAATAGTGTTTAAGAGTGCATTTGAGCAAACTGTTGCAAAGACTCCGATTGCACTGACAGTTTTAAATCTGCAAAGAAACTTGTTGATGCAGTGGGTTTGCTAAAATATGTGCAAGTCAGTAAACACAGAAAAATCATATCTTGAAGAATGCAGTGTTGTGTTTCGTAAGTCATTACTGCCATTGGCTCTGAGAATCCATATTGATTAAATTCGTAGATGATTAAATGTCCTGTGCTGAACAGCAGTGAAAAGGGGAAAACAACTTCAAAAAGTTTTTGTAATTAACAAAAAATGTCATGAAAAACAGTGACAAATGTCACTGAGATGCATGATGCATGAAATACAAACACACCCACATCCACTTCCTCACATACGGAGGTTAGCGGGAATGTTCACAAGCTGCTGCAGCAGTTTACAGATGGTTTTGTTCAGCTCTGCTCTCTGTGATTCACCATGAAGCTGTACGTGATCATTTCACTGTGGGCTCTGCTCACATTCACCCATCAGGTAAGAAATACTGAAGACTTCCTTTAAATGATAAAATATCCATTTTGAATGAAGTGACAAATACCAAATACCACTAAATGTGATGTTCTGCTTATTTCACTTAAAAATACATTTAAATTTCAGGCTCCTCCACGAGAAAAGTGTGCATGCGAGCTGAATAACTCAGAGAAGGCATTCCCTCATGAAAAACTCAGGATAGTTGAAACCAACGTATCAGACTGCAACAGCAACATCACCCCACAGAAGGTAACTAGTCTTTTAAAGCTCTCATGCTGTGTGTCTCCATTCCTGCTTAATCACTGCTGCCTCTGCAGACTGTGGAGCTGGAGAGTCTGCTGCTGGGGTTGGAGCGTCGTCTTTCCCAGCTGAACAAAGATGTGCTGATCCTTGAGAAGGAGGATGACGGAGAGCTGTATGGAGTTCTCAGCTTGTATGTTATAGAGAATGAAATGACTGAGATCAAGCAGCTGATTGACAAGCTCAACAGCACCACCCAGCAACACCAGATCCTCACTGCTAACGCCACTGAACAGGTAGATTCACAACCACATGCTGCAAAACACTGACATCACTCAAAGAGCATATTTACTATTGTTTTTACACTGTCTTGTAAAATCATCATCACAGTTATGTTATGTTATGTTATGTAATGGAAAC
>NW_024583449.1:10780-11875 GCF_018398535.1 Haplochromis burtoni
GAGCCTGGTTCTGCCGGAGGTTTCTTCCTGTTAAAAGGGAGTTTTTCCTTCTCACTGTCGCCAAAGTGCTTGCTCATAGTTGTCATTTGATTGTTGGGTTTTTCTTGTCTATGTATTATTGTACGGTCTACCTTACAATATAAAGTGCATTGAGGAAACTGTTGTTGTGAGTTGGAGATGCATAAATAGAATTGAATAGAAAAATTTAATAAATGGTGAGTTTGATCCCTGGGAAGGAGTTGATCTCATGATGTCATTCTAGTGATGTCACTTCCTGGGCAGTCAGTGACTCGCATTCCATTGACATTGCATTATCAAGTCGACCTACAATACCTTGTTTTGAACCCTACTAAAGTACCTTGGTACCAGGTACTATTACTTAATCGAAAACACTAAAATCCGAGTAGAGTGAAGTTAAGATTTTAGTTACATATATGTGACAAACTTTCAGAAAATGTAGCAGTTTTAACAAAGTTGAATGATACAACTGCCAAGTCCAGTATGAATACAGCTTCCTGTGTTTGATTTGAGACAACACTAAACTGCCCCTACAGGGAGTAGTAATATAAATGTATCCAAATTGAAAGACTTCTTTTGGCTTTTTATTTGGCTGATTCTTAAAGTTCAGTAATAGTTAAAATAATGTTTAATAATGTGTTTCCTGATCGGAATATTTATGTTAAATCTGAAGACAAGATGCATGTGGTATCTTCACAAAAGCCCCCCTATTCTGTTCATTCCCTGCTCCATATTTTTAGCTTTAAAATCAGCTTTATGCATTTCAAAATGATCCTTCTTTATCTTACCCTGGCCCTTGGTGCTGATGGTTAGTTCAAACATCCTACTTTTGATTGGCGTCCCATGGCCAACAGAAGGTTTGAACATATAACTAAAGAGCAGATGTACCTCTGGTAGACTTTGCTTTGATGACTGGTGTCTTCTGTTCTCACTACAGAGAAGACTGCAGATGGATTTAAATTACTGCAGGTACAACAAACACAACATATTAAAATGATTTTTACTATTGGTTATATTAAAAAGAAAATACATGAGCACTTCTGGTACACATTTCTTGGATGTTTTATGACATACCTT
>NW_024583449.1:11895-18630 GCF_018398535.1 Haplochromis burtoni
GTTATTATATTAATTAGTCTACTTAATGCATTACAGCTGTGTAAAATAATAAAGGTAGAAAATCACAAAGCTGCCCAAGTCTATTAATATAGAGTGACACACTTCACCACAGAACACAAAGTAAACTGTTGCTTTGCAACCTGAATGCTATTATTAACCAAACCAAAACGGACTGGGGTGAGAATTCTCATTAGCTTCAGAACACAATAACAGGATGCTGCAGCTGTGGTTACAAACCGCACGTTGGCTGTAGGCTGAAAGCATGCAGTTAGTGGTCTTTGTTCTGTTCAATCTGTCTTCATGCTAACAGCCTGTATGTGAATAAAACCCAAATAGCACAGACATGCGGGCCTCTTCTGAGCTGCTTTTGGCAATTGTTGCTCAATTGCGAAACTGCTGAATGATTTGTCACCCAAAAGTTGACAGAAAGTCATAAAAACATTATTCTGTTTATTAATCATTACTAATAACAGATCAACAGTCTAGATCCACTGCTATCATTCCCATGTGACTCATGACTGACCTAAAATAACAACAGGATAACTTAAAACAAGATCATTAGCTTTGTCACCATAATGTCGAGGATTCTGAGGAGTTTCTTAAAGTAACAACGCCTGCAATATTTAGAATAGGCCTGGTAACCTGGTGGTACTTACCAGATGTTACTAATTACTAAGAGGGAGATCATTATAAAAATTTAAAAAATTAATGTATCGTTAGAAATTTTAATGTTAACATTAAGATTAAAACAAAGCATCAGTTATTGGGTGTAGAAGTGAACCAGGAGACAAAGAAAACCAGTTGTACCTCTCATCTTTGATTTATTTTTCTTGTCACTTATGATGACTTCTCCATAAATGATATCTTCAGTTCTCACTGCTGAGTAGACTGCGGCTGGGTCACCATCTGCACAATAAAACACACAGAGGACATCAGTGCAGATCATGCAGAGTTGCTGATATGGATATTGATACTGATCCTGCAGAAATATTTTTGAATCTTTTCATTTATTATTCATATTGTTATATCAGTTTAAAATAAATTAACATTACTGCTCCTTTACAGATAAATACAGGGGCAGAATGAGGCCCCTTTTTCAGGTTCCTGGACCACTTTTTTTGTGATGCACGATAGAGGCTATTTGTCTTGATAGACTAAAATAAATTATGCTACCTACCATCATGCAGACACAATCTCGATACAATTTAACATTTTTCACATCTATTCTTTGCATGTTATTTTATTGTTATATTTATATTTACAGATACATAGTTTAAATAAATTCACTCTGTTAAAAGTATTTCCCTCACTCATGGCCGTTTCATGTTTATTGGTATCAGCGGCAATGGGCTTATCTGCTGCTTGAATGCAACAAAAACATTACAGAATTATTCAAAATTACACAGATCATCTTGGAACCTATAAATTCTGTTTATTTTCATCTTAAAACTTTAGGATTGCTGTGAATTATCATCCACTTATTGGGCTCTAGAAAATAAAATAGGCTAATGACCTTGGTCATATGAATTTGTTTTACAGCAAAGGTTGTGCTGACCCGGCCCAGCGCTACTCATCGCTGGAAAGTGTGTGCCTGCTTTGTTAGTGCTGTTTTGCTTCAATTATCATTGGAAGATAAAGGTGGCGAATTTAAAGGACTTAGTTTGTTTCGCAGTTTGCTCAAAGTACTTGGCAGCTTGGCAGGGGGGCTCAACCATTTTTCTTATTCAAACCTTTTCTCCTGTTCCAAAAGGTTGATTCTGTTCATATGGACGCAGCATTTTTAGTGGGAGAAAGGCCAGAAGAACAGAATCAACTTTTTGGGATTCTTTTTGGTTTCATTTATTCATGGTTCATTTTTTCTTTTTCTGTTTGTTGCTTTGGCATTGTAGAAACTACTACCTAATGGTGTAAGGTAATTATAAATAGTTTGTAAGGTTGTAGAATTTATTTCTGGGCCAAACCAGCAGAAACATTTCAGATACATTTCTAATAAACCACTAACTATCATTATAAACTTCAGAATTACAAATAGACACTGATAATCGACATGTTGGTCTTAAATAAATATGAAAGTAAAGGAAAAATGGCACATAATACTGAAAGTTCTTCTTTCTTTTAAATTAGTCATTTGTTTTAGATCAGAACATTTGATACATTTTATTAACAACTTTAGATTCATCACAGTTTATCAATGGCTTATAGATATTCCTTTTTAGGAAAAAACAAACACAAAATAAAAACAAAAAGACAAACTACAAACTTTTTTTTTCTGCAGAGCTGTTGGTTTGTGTTAACCACAACGAGTAATTCCAATGCTCAGTAAGCTAAGCACAGAGTGAGATTTTAAAGATGAGTACATTTGGGAAAAAAAATAATCGCTCCAATAGTCAAAGGAGCTTGCAAAGAAAAGCGTCTGGACTTCTTTAAGTTGCTTGAAGACATTTCACCTCTCATCCGAGAAGCTTCTTCAGTTCTAAGGTCAAATGGTGGAGAGTCCCAGATATAAACCTAGTGGGAGTATCCCCCCACAGAGGGACAAAAGGACCCCCTGATGATCCTCTAATCGCCTGAGCCAAGGTGTAAAACTGGGTGTAAGCTTCTCGGATGAGAAGTGAAACATCTTCAACGTCTTCAAGTGAAACAATATATACGCGGCATTTTTTCCTCAAAACTTTCGACACGTTTACTGTCTAAGGACAGCGCTAGCAAGCACTCTCTGCTTATGAGCAGAGAAAAAAAGAAGCAAAAAAAGAGAGCAAAAACACCCCAAAAAAACAGAGAACGTTTTAGGAGTGACGACGAGAGAGAGAGAAAGACAGCAGAAAAAGACAGAGAGCGAGTTTTAAAATGTGAGAGATTTGTGACATTTAGCGTGTTTGGAGTGTGTAGTTAATGTGTTGTCTTGTGTAGTTAGTGTGTAGTGTTGTGAATAGTTTTGTGTTGTGTGTCAGAACATTAAGGTGACTGCTGTCTCCAGGTAGGAACAGGAGTGATACACCTGCTGCTGTCAGACCTGCAGGTATCAGGCTGTGGTGTTCTCCTTTATAGTGGACAGAAATTATTTTTTTGGAGTGGCACAAATAATTTGTGAGGCATCTTATTGAATGCAGAACACCTGATTGTTCTGTAAATAGTTTGAAATAGTTATTAAAAAAAATCAAGGTAAAAGGTAAATGGATTCAAATAAATTTGTTGTTTGCAAAACTTGTTTATAGAATTTTAAAATTAAATGCAAATATTAATTGTCAAAGTTATTAAATATGATTCATTAAACATGTTTGTGGTTGTTACAGTAAAAAATATAACTTTTTCTAGTCTGATTTTATGTTTTTTGTCTTAATTTAGATCAATTGTGTTAATACAGTATGTCAAAATGAAAACATGACTGTAAATTCAGACACGTGAGGTTGTGCTGCAAAGAATGATACAAAACAAGGCAAATAAATAGTTTCTAAAGATAAAATGTGGAGGGAAAATCAAAAATGGCCAGTTATACCCTGGACCACAGAGGGTTAAACATTTTTTTAAAGTAACGCAATAGTTACTTTTCAAGTAATTAATTACTTTTAGAATATTGTAACTCAGTTACTAACTCAGTTACTTTTTTGAAGAAGTAACTAGTAACTATAATTAATTACTTTTTCAAAGTAACTTGCCCAACACTGCCAGTAATCCAGTAAAGGACAATATTACCTCTTTTTCTGACTGGCTGTAGTTGGCGAGTTGATATTTTGATGTCGCTGTACATGATGTCATCTGTGGTGTCTTCTCCATTTCCTTTTTGATCAGCTAAAATGAACCAATAATGTTTAACAAAGTTGTTTCCCTCTAGACAATAAATAATAATCTAATTATAATGAGTGTATAGTTTACTTAAATCTACAAAACAAACCTAGACATGTATAGTCTACAAGTCTGAGTCTCACCTTCAGGTTTCCGATGAACAAACCGTCTCATCAGCAGAACCAGTATCAGCAGAAGAACCAAAACACAGACTGATGCAGCAATCAACACAGGGAGGATGACAGACATGTGGTTATTATAAGGTGGAGGTGTGGTGGTGTGTTTCTCTAAAATAAATCCAAAACAGTCATTAAGTTCTCGTCGCATTGTGAATGTTGAAAGCTGCAGAAACACAGACAGGTGAGTGTGTCACCTGTGAAAGTGATCCAGCTGGATGGAGACTCTCCATGACCGCTGATGTCACACTTGTAGAGGCCTTCATCAGACCTGGAAACATGCTGGATGGTCATGTGACCTGTAGGCTGCTTCCTGATGAGGGAGCCATCTTTATAGAAAGCAGCTGGGAGGTTGGAGGGAGTGGTCTTTGTTTTACAGAGCAGAGTGACGTCATCTCCCTCCATCACAGGGAGGACAGGACTCTGCAGGATCACTGATCCACCTCAACACAGAGACAAACTACAGCATTTCATCCATTTACACACAGCTTCATCAACACTAACTCCACACACTCAGCTTACCAGTGACTGTCAGGTTAACCATGTTACTGATGGGACCCTCTCTGGACTCACACCAGTAAACTCCAATGTCCTCTGTTAAGATATAGCTGATACTGCAGGAATTCCCCGTAGATTTGCCCCACTCAGCTCCACATTGAGTCTTGTTTTCTCTGCTTGTGTTCCTCCTCAGAGTCCATCCAGCAGAGCTGTCGTCCTCCTCACAGCTCAGGGACACAAAGTCATCTTTAAAGAACTGAGAGCTGCTGGGACTCACAGTCAGACGAGCTGTGAGGGTTAAAATGACATTACCATTGTTAAAAGGATGTTTTGCTGTATCTGCATTGCAACTATCATTTTTTTAAAATCCAATCTGCAAACATGAACCCACTTTTCTGACATTACCCCAAGTCACATCAGTGAGCATTTGTTGGGTTTAAACTGTGACAGAAGAAGGTTACTGACCTTGGTTTGTTGTGGAGCTCAGCAGTGACATCAGAACTAAAGAGAAATGACACTGAGGTAAACATGAAGAACATTTCCACACAAACAGCTGAGAAACCCACAAACTAATCAATCTTATTCTATTTATCTCAGTCTATCTTGTATTTCCTCATCAAATGACTGGAAAGAATATAATCCTTAAGTATACCGGGTGAACCACTCCATATATTCATACAATTTAAACTGTCCATGGTTAAAAAGCAGCTGAAATGATCAACATGTGCACTGACTACACTATGAGTAAAGTCATGCGTCCACTGTCTACCTGTGTTCATATAATGAGTGAATGATTTGAGCTTTTCACTGCCTGCTGTGTTTCAGTTCAGTTAATTTTTATTTCAAACATATACATTCATCAACATTTCATAAAATCTTTCCATACAGCTGTTTGAAAAGGAGTAGGCAGAAGTATATACTTATTCACCCCTCAGGTTTACATCCTCATCATCTAAATTTGAACAACAAAAATGTATACAATGCCTTCAACTTAGAACATAACATCACAATAAGTATTTTCTCATGTAAAATTTTCTCAACTAAAACTATGTTTAGATTTATTAATTTGCAAAGAAAATAAACATCAGTTTAACTGCTGTCTTGGGTTAATTGCATTTTCTTCATTATTATACTTATTTAAAATTTCCTTTTTGAGTTTTATTTTAAACTGGTTTATATCACTACTTACCTTTATTTCTTCTTTTGACTCATTCCAGAATTTAACTCCCGCCATTGAAATAGTAATTTTCAGTGTTGTTCTTACTCTTTGTCATTTTAAATTCCACTTCCCTCTAAAATTATACCTCCCTTCTCTTTCTAAGAACCATTTACTTTTTTTTCAATTGGGAGCTATCCTTTCATTGCCTTAAATATTATTTGCACTGTTTTAAACTTCACCAGATCCTGGAATTTTATAGCTTGCGTCTTAATAAAAAGTTTGTTTGTGTGAGCCCTATACCCCTCCTGATTTATTAGTCTAATAGCCCTTTTCTGCATTATGATTATAGTCTGAATATTACTTTTATATGTATTTCCCCAAACCTCTACACAATAACTCATGTATGGTATTAGGAAAGAACAATATAACATATACAATGTTTTCCTATCCAGAAATTGTTTTACTTTCCCCAAGACAGCAATTCCCCGAGCTAATTTTCCCCTCACATAAGTGATGTGTGATCACACCAAGAAATTTTATGGTATTAACCCTTAATAATATACATTATCAACACAAATTTCAATTTTAATGTTTTTCTTATAGTTTCCAAATAACATAAATCAGTTATCAGGAGAAAAGACAAACAAACACAGAGATTCTACTTACAGAGCAGACACAGCACAGATGTTTCCTTCATCGTCCTTCTCACTCATATGAGCTATTTTTTCATTTCTGTCACTGACACCAAGTAAAGCCCGCCCTCTTTCTCTGAGGAGGAGCTTTTCTATTGGTTCAAAAGTAGCAGTGGGAGACTCCCTTTTTTTCTTAGTATAAAATGATAAAACTACTTTAAAAATATCGGTATAAAAACACTGCAATGGTCTGTAGTCTTAAATACGCTGAATCTATAATGCCCACAGTCATCATTCTGCTCACTGAAGAGACGTTTGAAAAATCATATGTACTCTGGTGTCTGAGCTATAGCTGATAAACAAATCTATTTACATTTACTGCAGGTTCCACAGTTTGTTATACAGTGGGGCAAAAAAGTATTTAGTCAGCCACCGATTGTGCAAGTTCCCCCACCTAAAATAATGACAGAGGTCAGTAATTTGCACC
>NW_024583449.1:20082-29912 GCF_018398535.1 Haplochromis burtoni
GTGGGGGAACTTGCACAATCGGTGGCTGACTAAATACTTTTTTGCCCCACTGTATATTTATATATACATTTCTCGAATAACTGCCGAATCTCGACCAGGGTGTGCATCCAGTAAGGGTCTCCAGGCTAGGTGCCCCATGCTAACCTGTGTGAGAGAAATAAGGAGATGAAGCCATACCACCTCAGACATTACCCGAATTAACAAGATCAACTTCAGGTGTTGAGGAACAAGAAGACTCCGACGAGAAGTGGGCTACTGGAACAATAAGGCACAAGCAAGCAAGAGATGAGAACAGGGCGCTATCGGAATTCTACTACCCAAGTAATCCCAGTAGAAAGGGGTTACATGAAGCGGATGTGGGACCCGCGGAATCTTTTATACCCAACATCCATGCTGTCAGCGAAACAACTGTGCTCCAACACAGGGAGCAACTGCTGCATTGAAGGCATTGAATTTGAGAGCAGCTGACCTGAGAGAAAGGAACATGCCTAAGCTGGAAACATGGATCCTCCATGGATCTCAGAGCAGACCACAGCAACCTCCCAGAATAGCCTTCAGTAACCATCACAGTGACAGAAATTGAGGAAAGCGTCTCAAGGTCCTGCGAGACTACAAGGTACAGAAGGAAAAAATGGAGATGTTTAACCAGCCGGACATAGTAGTGGTGGACGAGCAGAGGAAGATGGCTGCTGTGACAGACGTAGTGATACCGAATGACAGCAACATCAGGAAGAAGGAACACAAGAAGCTGGAGAAGTACCAAGGGCTCAGAGAAGAAGATGTGGAGGAAGAAGGCAACAGTGCTAGTTGGAACCCAACTACCCAAGCTAGGCGAGTGGCGCCAGCAAATCCCAGGAACAACATCCGAGATCTCTGTCCAGAAGAGGGCAGTCCTAGGAACAGCTAAGATATTTCGCAGGACCATCAAGCACCCAGGCCCCTGGTAGAGGACCTGAGCTTGAAGGCTGAAAGACTGCCCTCGGGGGCGAGAAGGGAATATATAATTAAGCATTTTCACATTTGCAAACCTCAATTCAATTAGATTGTCACGAGCACAGGGGGGACTCAAATGCAGAATCACAAAGCACAGTTCGTTTATTTATTTTATTTATTTATTTTATTTACTATATACAGATGAAGGGAAATGGGATCTCCAGAGGTCACAAGGGCAGTGGGGGCAAAACACATATGGGTTATTCACACAAGGCTTCTCCTCCCAGGGCTTCCTCATCACACTCACCCTACACAGATTCACACTCAAGCATGCAGAATCTTGCATGGAGATAGGAGAGTAGCATTATGTCTGTGAAAGTTCTCAGTCATCCAGGTCATCGTAGTCAAAGGAGCTTGCAAAGAAAAGCGTAAAGAAGAGAGAAATCAATTAAAAATATATTGTTTTTTAGGTAAGACTTTGAGTCACTCATTACCAAATATTTAATGGTTTTTAACAAATAACTTATACTGTATTATATGTAATATTGATATAATTAGAATGTTTTTGATGATGGGTATATCAGAGTAGGACTATTTGGCTTGGCTAAAACCAATTATCATATATTTAATGTGTTTTTATTATTTATGTGTATTATATATATGTATGGTTTTTAAATATAAAATAGTTTATAAAATTTGGTTATTATATATTATATGTTTTTGTTTAAAAATATAAATTTAATTATAAATTTTGGTTTTTTTTTTTTTAATTTTTTTTTTAAAAAAAAAAATAAAATGTTTTTTTTTTCTTTAATTTGTAAAATAATTTTTTAATAAACTATTATTATTTTAATTTGGTTTTATTATATGTTTAATATATTTCACATATCATCGCTGTCTGTTTTGGGTTATGAATAATTATCAGGAATGTACTTGATATTTGCTATTATGGGACAATATTTCACAGAGATCACTAATTATAATCTCAATGCGTTCACATTTTATTAAATTGTTGTCATAGTACTTAAAATCTAAGGCAAGATGTTGCATTGGGGTTTGGAGGGGGGGGTAAATATATTTAACACGCTAAAGCTAATTAAAATGGATATCATTAATTTGATTGTCTCATTCGCAGATACTTTTTATATGTTCTACCATAACATGTAAGGCAAAACCTGGGCTGAAAAGTACATGGGGTTGTAGGTTCACGCAACGACCGTTCAACTTACAATATAAAATTTATTAATTACTGACCATAGGTTTTTTGGTTTCTAATAATAATAAATAAACGTATTAAAATACTTTGAAATGTTGACTCATATTTAAATATATAATGAATAGCCCTGTTGATGTTTTGCTAGGCTAAAGTATAAAGTCGTATTTTTTCCGTATCGAGTTGGTAAGTCCTTGTCAGGTCAGAAGTAATATTTGGACTTATTTTATACACTATGTTTCTCGGGTATTTTGGCTCAACTTGACTCATCCTATGTACCAAATATACAATGAAGGTCAATACGCCTATACATCTCTTACTGATCGGCAAGTGACGGATATTTGTTTTTTCTTTTGGGTTTTTTCATTCACTAAATGATATCTGTTAATACACTTGCCAACTGTAAGATCTGGTCTGTGTTGGTTCTATATAGGTACCATAATATGCTTAAAAAATTTTCCAAGGAAAGCGGTATAATTTACAATCCCTGACCTTGGTTTTTGCTCGGGGTTTTATGACTGGCGCGCAAGCTTATAAAAAACAAAGTGATTAGGTTAAGTTGTGATCTCACTACATGGCCTAACTAATAAATTTAATCACAGTTCCATTATTAGGTTTCCTTCTTAATGGCGCTTTGCTCCGGCGAGATCAGTGTCTCTACTTAACACTTATAGGTACTCAACGCAATGTGGGGTTAAACACAATAATTAGTAATGCGCGCCTGGCGGGTCGGGTTTTATCAAGGTTAATATATGAGTTATGAGCTAAACTACAAACATGTAGAGAAAGTAAAGCTAATGGCGGTGAGTAGTTGTGTTGAATACTAATAACCTGTTGTATTGCTCAAGATATATAGGCATAAGAGTGGATTAATACTTTCATCACTAACTTAAAAACCTTGTGGGTTTTTTTGTTATCAAACGTAATAGGATAAGAGTTGAGGTATATAGCTTTTATTTTTTATCAGTTAAGTCCTAGTAACTAAATATTTAGAAAAGAGATTAGACATGTTTCGCTATGATATGGTTTGTGGTTAAAATAAATTACGTTAGTTATTATTAATTAAATTAATGTAGACGTGGCTGTATTTGTGGGTCATTGCCTTACGTTATAGATTACATGCTCTGTGGGTTTTTTTTTATACACTAATAACCCTTACTCTTACTGCTGTTGCGTAAACTCGGATGAAGAGCAGGTGGGCCTTTACTGATTCCTTATAATAGACTAGCTCTAATAGTTGCGGTTGGGTCGGTTTAATTATAAAAAATCTCAACAAGTTATTGAAGTATAGGTGTTTGAGTATGAAAGGCTCCAGAATATAGATCCAAAACTTGTAGTCTATTTGTGTTTGGGTAGCCGGTTAGGAAAAAAGTTCACGGTAGATATAGATGAATGTTGGTCTCAATTAGGCCGAGTTCGTAGTAAATGGTTATAAGGTGCACCCGCCCTTCTAGGGTTTGCTATCAAGGCTGAGTAATAGTCAATAAAGGATAAAGCAATATATATATCTCCTTCACAATACTTAACACTAATTGTTTAGCCTCACATTGTTGTAGCAAATAGATCGCACGTTGTGTTATATCTGTTCGTTTTTTATCACCAGTTACCAATGTAGACCAAGCCCTCAACGATAGACATTTTTCTTTTTCTAAAAAACCTAGGAGAAACCCACACCTGTAGTAATTACAAGAGTTTATAATCGTTTCAAATCTTTGTGATACACACTCATCTTTTACAGCTTCTGGTGAGCATTGCCCCCGGTAGCGCATCAAGAGTGGGCCGACACCTCTCACAAGAGATAAATGGTTCCCCACGCGGAACAAAGAATTTAACGAGCGCGGCGTTTCACACACTGTGTTGGGGTTTAGCACACAACCAAGAACGCTAATCCAGTCCCGCCTCCCTTGGGAGCAAGAAAGGGAAATTCCCGCAGTTTCGAATTTTCCTTCGTCCCCCCCCCTTGGGTCGCACCAGATTGCCTTCTTCCCGAAGATCGTTCCCTCCTGCGGTTTGTGTGGCGGGATCTGCACCCCGAGGAACCGGTGGCCGTTTATGAATGGCAGGTCCTCCCCTTCGGTACAACCTGCAGCCCATGCTGTGCAACCTTCGCTCTGCAGCACCACGCCAGGGACCACACGGAAGGAGATGATCCGCTACGTCACTCTGTGGGACAGTGCTTCTATGTTGATAACCTTCTCCAGAGCGTGCCGACCCCTGAAGAAGCCCGGGACCTAGTGGACAGGCTAAGAGCCCTCCTGTCTTCTGCTGGATTTGTCCTTCGCCAGTGGGCCAGTAATGAACCCAGCACCATTGGCCACCTACCTGAAGACCTCAGATCCACAAGTGCAGAACTTTGGCTCACTACCGCCCTGATTGCCACCCGCCTCCCTCGAGGGAAAAATTCAATCCAAAACGAGTGGCAAGGGGGGATACTTTTTGGCCTCAAACTCAAGCACGCAGAATCCCAAGACTACCATCTGAGTCTTCTTAACTCTGAGGGTTAATGTGTGCCTTAGCTTGGCATCTGAATAGCCGGCAGGGAAAACAAACCCCATAGGTGGCCCGCGAGTTACACCCGACACTTCCGAAAAAAACCGAAAAAGGTGGGGGGGGCACCAATACTCAGTTAATGGGGCAAGCCACAAAAGAAATAACAACACACCAAGATGCGCGACACAAATATTTCACCCGTGTTAAGGTTCTTGCCGCAAGGGCCAATACGACCACACAAAGTAGGCTTTATAGTACACACTAACCGAAAAAACGCTCAACAGGGCCACCCGAGCCAAGATGCTTGGTGCGTGTTTGGTCGTGGCCATTTGGGGATCGACTAAACAGAGGGGATTGAGGACGTGACACCACGCAGGTCTTAACACTCCCGCGAGACGGAAAAGACGTGGACGTCCCAGCCCAGCTGTTTTTGACAAAATTGGGACCTAGGAAAGAGGAGATTGCAATAGATTGGCAACCGGGGAACCCCTATGCTAGGGAACAAGTCCTGCCCTTCCTCCGCCCCGTCTTTATCTTCCCATCCCGGAATGCACTATACAATGGAGCCCCGCAGTTAGTGAGAGAGAGATTCCAACAAATTCTGTTGATTGGCGCTCAGAGCAAACGACTTATTCCGCGCGCGGCCACCATGGCGCACTATATGAGAAACAGCTGACAAGGGGATTGCAGCAATCAAAAATACTAGCCCTTAAGTTAGGCCCTGATCCCAGAAGCTCTCGTTGGGTTCTCCCAACCATTTTGTGCTGATGCAAAAGGAAAGGGGAACCCCCCTTTTCTAGACAATTTCGCTCATTCTTCTTTTTCTTCATTTGCTCCCTTTCCAGACTTGAGCTGGTGTGGAATCGCAAGCCCCTTACAGTAGACTCTGGAGCTGACATGGGTCTTTCCCAGTCATTCCTCTACAAATACGAAGGCTACCTAAACACTTGGTACAGTGCCAAACGAGAATCAGCTCTGATAAGTGGATACATGAACTATCCACGAACACTAGTACTTAGGGGGGAAAGGAAGTCAAAAAAAACACGACGGGGCGGTGGAGGTGGTGAGGTCCCAGTCATCCCCCAGGTCCCGCACAAATGGGGGGGAAGAAAGAAAATAAAAAAAAAATTATCAATCCTCAAGGTATCTTTCGTCGGCACCCCCCCCCCAACGCGCCCGAAAGAAAAAGATAGGCGACTTGTTTGGGAGTCCAGGGGAGGTAAGCTCACTCGCTTTTTTATCAACCTGAGCGCTAATAAGGTTCGACTCCCAGCCCCAGAAACGTCCGCCGAATGCAAGAGAAAATAGAATAAGTAATACAGCGTTCCTGGGGAGAAAGGTCCCTTCGTCCGAAGATGGAAACACAGAAAAAAAACCAACAAAATAGATAGAGAAGTACACAACTGGGAGAAAGACTTCCTCTCCTGTGTACCAAATAAAAAGACTGTCACCTAAAGGGTCCACAGAATCATGTAATGGCCTCCATCGCGAGCCCACCGCCACAAAAGTGGCTGCAAACCACATGAGCTAAAGCCCGAGTCCTCGTGGCCAAGAAGATTCCCCCCACGTCCCATCTGAGCTACCGTAAAGCACAGCACCCTCTTCGGTGTGTTGGATTTCTTACAACTAACCCCACGATTTTCGAACCATCCGTTGGAAAAAAGTTAATCCGCCAACACCTCTCAAATCAGGAAGTGTGTTCTCCCAGCCCTCTAGGACATAAAGTAGACAATTGACACTGGTGACACTCTTTTTAAAAAGCTGCTGGAAAGCAGCTATTACGCAGTTTGCATGGGGCGGCCAAGGAGCGACCGAGTAGGAACTCTTGCATGCGGCTATCGTGGGAGTACTGATTCTTGTTAAAAACCCGCAGAATTACAGCACTCGCTCCCATGTGAGGAAGAGAGGCATGCAACAAGGAAGAGCTTAACCTGGGCGAGCTAATCCGCACTCCTTAAGCAGGGGAAATCCATCAAAGAAATACTTAGCAGTACCGTCCCTCCTCTTTGCTACTAGGTCGTCGCTCCCTGAGCTCTCGCCAAAACGACGAGAATGAGAGGTCGGAGTGAAAATACACGTCTCCGTAGTTGTGACGTCTTCGTCCGCAATACTAGGGCACAGAATACATAAAACGCGCGCTCTCCTAACACCCCCCACACCCCACCACGCAAAGACTATAAACAAGAATGGCCTTTAGTTTTGGAAGGCCGACCACAAGAGGGGAACGACACGCCCAGGGGATCACACACCCAGTTTTGGATCCGACACATCCAGTCACCCGCCTGTTCATCCAGGACGTCGACAGTCGCCTGCGCCATCCAGGGCCAGAGAGGGTCTTCGCGGAGATTCGGCGCACTCATTGGATCCTGAGAGGCCGGGAAGCAGTTAGGCGTTTTCAAAGGACCTGTCTTGAGTGCCGCAGATGGAGAGCCCGACCGACTGTTCCCAAGATGGCGGACCTGCCAGTTGCGCGCCTCCGCCTTTACAAACCTGCCTTTTATTCGACAGGCGTGGACTGTTTTGGACCCTTTGAGGTCAAAATCGGGCGCCGTGTGGAGAAGAGGTGGGGCATCATCTTTAAGTGCCTAACTATCAGAGCGGTCCACCTTGATGTCCTAACCTCCATCGATACAGATGCCTTCCTAATGGCACTTCGACGCTTCATTGCCAGGAGAGGAACTCCAGTGGGCCCCCATCTTCTTTTGATTTTTGTTCGGTGGAAAACCAAAACAAGTCCTCATCGGAATAACAGACACTGAATAAGAAAAAAACAAAGCGCCTTACCCTAATGGCAAACATAACAGAAAGGCCCCCCCCCCAACTTAATTCCCCATGGTGGTGCGAAACGCTCTCATTCGACCAAGGAGAGGAATATCCACAGAGTAGAAGCCATGAATGACTGCTCATGCAGAAGCTAAAGGGAACGACAAAAATCATCCAGTGAGGAGAAAGGCGCGACCGACTATTGAGGGAGACTTTCCATTGCAGACATTTCCTACATGCGCACGCCAGTGGCACCAGGAAATCATGAACCACTGCAGCAACACGCACTCCATGGGGTCTTCTTTCTTTCATTTATGCACGCCCGCCTAACGTTCGCGCGCACCCTTCACACCCTCCACCCAGCCCCCGGCCTTCTCTTCTTTCTTATTGGGTGGGTTCGGGAGGGAGATGAATATAGGGATAGCCCCCCGGAAGAGTGAAGGGATAACCTGTCAAGATGGCACTCTTACACTACAGTAGGATCCCAAGAAGGCACCACCTCCTCAACAATCCGCAAGAGGTCCTCCCCCACACAGCGGCTCAGCTATTCGTGAGAAGAAGTAGGAAGACGAGGGCCACTAGCGGTGTGAGAGACGCTGCAAAAACACAACAGTGGGGTTCTATGAGTCCGTCGAAACATAAAGTGATGCGCCTGATCCAGTGACGTGGCGAAACAAACCACGCACACAAACAAAACTGCTTTCTGATGGGACCAGAGCGGCCTGGGACGTGGAGCGCCACCTCGGGTCCATACACCAAGTGGCTTAATCATGCAGAGAAAAGGATGCGTGCTACTAAGAAGATCAGCCAGCGGGAAGGTGGAAACCAGTCCTGTTTATATATGCACTGGCCAGAGGGTAGCTAAGGCTGACTAACACTGTGTGTGTAAAAGTTTCCCCGAGGTTTTCCAAAATGGGGAAAAGAAAAATGGGCCCGCCCGCCCCCCCCCAAAGGGGGGGGTGGGGGTGGGGAAAAAGAAAAAAAAATGACGCGAGGCCCCCCCTTTTAAAGAACCCCTGTGGGGGGGAAATCCTTTGCGCCCCCTCCAATCGAAGAATTACACGTGGGACCCCCGAAAAACAACGAAGAAAAAACCTCCCCGTAAACCTTCCACAAGACCTGCGAGGCTTGTCGGCAGTTAGGATCTGGCGAGTATCAACAAACCCAGGAAACATTAGTTTTCCCGGGCGCGGGATGTCGAGGCGGAGGATGGAATATCCGGAAATGGCTCGACATAACCAGATGCAAGTAGATAACTCGGGACCGGCCTCGGTCTCGTGTTACCATGGCTACGTAGGGGGGCGTGCAAATGATTCTTCACAATCGTACCTAACCAGTCACAACCGACGGGGCAACGACCCCGGTTCCCGAATGACAGCAAATAATCCCCAAAGGAAGAAAAGGGGGAAAACCAAAAACGAGGAAAAAGCCTTTGGGGAGCAAAATAACCCAAGGCCCCTTTCGAAAAAAAGAAAAGCCCGCCCTCGGAAAAGGTGCAGGTCTTGCTGACGATACCAAGAGTGAAAGGACGGACCTTCACTTTTTTGGTGGGGGCCGGACGGCATAAGAATGGCGGAGTGCTGTGTGGGTGAAAAAGCTTGGCCTGTCCCTCTTCCCAGGAACAAAGGCAAAAGAGACAATCACCAACCCGTGGGACGTGTTTGTTTGGTAGGAGAGATATTGCTTTTTTTGTTGCTGAGCAACCCCCACCTGCTCTTCTCAGCATTTGGGCGCGCGCCTGTACACCCCACAGGCCCGGTATGGGTATGGTGTATTTATATTATCTGTCGGGATTGTAATATAAGTATCCAAAGCCTGTAACTAGGGGTTGGGGGCGGGTTTTATAAGCCACGCTGCGCCAAGGTCACGCCCACGCGTCCACTTCAGGGCGGGAGCCATTTTGGGGGCCTTCCCCAGCGCGCCAAATTCATCCCGCCTCTTTGTATGAGCAGACTATGCTCCAGCGGAGCACGACGTGGGCAAGCAACCTCTGAAGCCTTTTTCCCTGCTCCACGATTACTGGGGGAGAGCAGAACAGAATTGGGTTATTATACTAGTGCAGAAAGATGATTCGGCGTAGAATAAAATATCCTCCTCCCGAGTGTCTCATTATTCGTAATGTCTGCGCTGCCCATCCAGGTGTGAGGAATGTGAATAAATAGAGATGTGTTTTGGGGCTAGTAACCGACGGGCTATTGAGTGTGGGGTAAATGATTAGGTTATTCTGTGAGAAGTGTGCGTTAATGAGCAACGTAAGTTGGTGATGTGTGAGGATGTGATAATAAGATGTGTTTGGGACTGTAACCAAGGTTAGGGGGGAAATGATTATGTTTCTGTCTGTGCCGCTAGCGGGTGCTAAGCTAAGCTAAGCTAAGCTAACTTTCCTGCCGTGTGGTTGGGCATAGCTGTGTACCTGGTTAGCTCTCTCAGG
>NW_024583449.1:29937-31127 GCF_018398535.1 Haplochromis burtoni
GGGTCTATGCCTGAGTCGTGGGTAATATATGGCCTATGGTATTAAAGGGGATGTTAGTTTATTTCCCGCCTGTGTTTATGTTGATGTACTCTGGAGATATTGTTGTGAACACTTTAGCAATGTAGCATTTTCTTTCCGTTCCTTTCAGAGACCACACACACACACATCCATGCCCACGTACCTAAACCTGTATGCAATACCTGCTCCTCTGACAACCTCTGTTACCTTCAACTGTGTGAAGTCAATACAAGAGTCTGCACTATCCTCGGTGTCTTCATTGTCTCCCTTCTGAACATTCATCCGGGCCTTGAGCAGTGTTCTGGCCGACACTCCGGGGAGTGGTAGCTGCAAACCTGAACTAGCACCTTACAGTCCTTCCAGTACAAGCTATCTATCCAACATGAAGTGTTTGCTATGTGCCAGGGAGCTGGGATATAACAACAACACCTCATCCATGCTTAGGCACTACAGAGCTTAGCATGAGAATAAGGGGAACACTGATTGTGGAGCAAGACCAGGTGAGCCATCAAATGTCATGATAATATAGCATGCTGTAATTGTTGCGGCTCTTCCAACCAATGGCCGCGGCAGGCTAAACATGAGGACACCGATGACGCGCAACAATTAACGCACAAAATACACTTCTGTATCATTTGCTTCTTTATTTCCGCATGCAACTGTCCGAACCACAAATCAGCATATGGGATTAACTATCAAACAAACGCACAGACTGCACAAACAAATAACTGCAACTTACGAATAACTGCACTAGCTACTATGTCAAAATTACAAACTGGTCTATGGCATCAATTAGTGCACAAATATACAAACACCATCAAGTTACAGTCCAAATATATCACAATCATTCAAGCTGCTATCAATTGCGACCATGTTGTGTTCAATTTGCATTCATATTGCGATAATATTACGATCATGTTGCGGTATGTTGCAGTCAACAGAAAGTTTTGCCTCGTGCTCACCCTACCTTCTGCTCATCACATCAGGTGCTGTGAACAAGTGAGTGCAACCACATTTATCTTATACCACACCCATGAGACACGCCCCACACCCATGCACCAATACAGTGAGTCCATTTAAACCAACCCACTTAGTCAGACGGAAACAACTCATATGGCTCCTACATACCGGCCCCTAATTATTTTAGAGCAATAATTACATCATACTTACCA
>NW_024583449.1:32734-33970 GCF_018398535.1 Haplochromis burtoni
CTGGTGAAACTGGTAGCACAGTAGCTGCTTTATAAATGGCAACAGTTTAACCTCCTTAACATTTCCACTGCTGTCAGTATAAAATGTGGTGAATACCTGGTCCTCTTTAGAATCCCTGTTCTTCCATTTATCCAATCACAGCCAGTTTTACTCACTAAAAAATGAAGCTCAGGGAGAAAATGCAAACTCCACACAGAAAGGCCAGAAAGGTAGATTTTAAAGTCAGGCCATACGTCCTGTGAGGCAACAGTGCTAAGCACCGCACCACCAGCTGGCCTAAACACTGACCCCATTATGTGAACCTTTGAAAATCAACCGCAACAAAAGAAACTTTTATTATTAGTGTGATATTTATCCAGGTAAAAAATCATCATGGGAAAAAAAGTCATAAATGTGATAGAAAATCAACATTTTAACTACTGTGCAGTTGATTGTACAACTGCACAGTAGTGGACTCCATGGACTCTGTTTTGGAGAAAGTCCTAAGTGGACATAAGATGAACTGAACTGTACAGCCTTTCACTCTGTCTTGGGTCTAAGAAAGGGTTTATGCTTCTATAGTAAATCTTTGCTGTAGGTATGTCACAGCTGTATACCCTTGAAATATAACTATACGTCCTACTGACGCAGTCCACTGATATTGTTATTGCCATGTTACCTTCTTCTTTAGTTCAGTTCAAATATTGTTGCCTCTGAAAAATAAACCAATAGAAAAATTATACACAACTTTTGACTCTAGATTTCTTATCAGTTTCCAGGAAGACTTTATTATGATCCATGATCATGTCCCATATTTGTTTATATCTATAGCTCCTTCCATTAATGTGTGGTTTTGTGTGCACCCCTGTTTGCTGTTTGTTGTTAGATGAGAGCAATAGTCTTTGTAAATCATGAACTGCAAACACTCGACCACATTTTGGGGTTGGTTTAAATGCAACAATCCAACATTCATATTGTTCTTGACCAAAACAAATTTAAAAACCATTTTATCTGGTGATACTCCCATATGTAAGAAAACTGCAAGGTCACCACACCAGTGCTGTGAAAGTTAACAGTCTGGAGAATCTTCTTTCCTTAGTTCTCGTTTGCTCCACATGTTATTACTGTGATGTGATTTCAGAGTTCTAACCTCACAACTAAAATGTGCAGTTTGCATTTTCTGCACTCACATGGACTCCAGTCCACCAGCACCACCTGTGGCAAACTGCCATAGCTTACAACCAGATTAACTTGTAA
>NW_024583449.1:34900-36736 GCF_018398535.1 Haplochromis burtoni
TGCTGAGTGTAATTCATCATCTTTTTGAAAGTAAAAGTTAATAAATGATTCAATGCTTCTCAGTGCTTCCTCATAACTCTATAAACTCACTGAGATGTCTTTCAGGAGCACACAAAACACATGAAACATAGTTTTAGTCTTCGAGTTACAAAGCCTGATTTTAAACCATCATATATTTTCTTTTGAGTCACAGTTATCAGCTTGGATATGTTTTTGTTTGTTTTTTTTCAAAATCAGGATTTGCAGCAGTGATTACTGACGCTTTGTTTTAAACAGATATTTACCATTTACAGCCCAGTTTGATCTTAAGTGGGCTGAACCACCATGCTACCACGTAATCAGTAACATTCATTGTACACTAACCATTAACTAAGGTACCCAGCACACACACTTAAAAGTTAAGAACAAGTGTCCCATCTTCCCATGTGCTTTGGAGTTTGTACGTGCTTTGTCTCTAGGGGCCACTGTAGAATTGACGGAGAAGGCGTATAAGTTCATGCACTGCACTGGCCCCTCGAAGGAAAATACCAGGTAATAAAAAACTGCCTAGTGTCTGTGTACATATCTGTGTGTGACACAAGGAAACTTTATAGACAAGTTGTCTGTATTCTTAAATACTTACAGAGACCAGTTGCTGGATTTTTGCAAGACGACTGTTGTACTATTCATGTCTGATTCTAGCTGCTCGACTGTCCTGGGTCTTCTTCTTTTTGTTTGTTTGTTTCATGGTGCTCTAGATGTTGAAAGGTCTGGACTGCAAACTGCAGGCAGGCGAGTTCAGCATCCAGATGCTATGTTGACCTAAACTGACAGTATTGACAGTATCTTACCAGATGTGTAAACTGTCATCTCCATAGATGCTAATACAGATTTAAAGGTTTTATTTACATAATTCCCACAAGAGGAGATAACCTACTGGATTTGTTGGACACAACCTGTAAAGGAGCACATAAGGCCTCCCAACTCCCCCACCTGGGTCTCTGATCACAGAACCGTCGTTCTGAGACTTGTAAACACACCCAGAGTGAGAGTCACCAGACTAACACAGAAGCAGATACATGTGTGGCCAGAGGGGGGCGCCTATGCTCTGAAGGACTGCTTCAGCACTACAAACTGGGACATCTTCAAACAAGCGGCCACCTGCAATAACCACAGACACTGAGAAATACACTGAGGCTGTCACAGGATACATCGCAAAAAAGCACTGATGATCTCAGGAGGAAATATTAGTCCAGTGTCCACGAGAAAAACTTTAGCTGAGTGACAAATTAGGGTGAAGGTCCATCGATGGCTGGGACCTTCGATGGAGCAGTGTGCAGTCCACCAGCATCAATCAAATCCCCCACAGATGGAATTAAAAACTCACATTTTTTTTACAGACTCTCAACCATCCTGCTCTCTGCCTTTTCTCCCTTTTTGTCCTCCCCTCTCAGACTTTGTGGCGTCACCCAGGTTAAACGTTACAGTGAACAAAAGGCGTATCATGTTATAGCAATATTCAAAGTACAATAGTACAACCCTTTAAAGCATAATAAAGGAAGGTCACATGGAGTCTGATCATCTCTGTGCTATTTTAAATTAGATCAGCTGTCATAATGGCAACAAGAAAACCACAAAGCAGTATATGTAGCTTTGAACACGGAAGGAAGTTGATTTAAATGCTGTGTCTCAAGATGAACCCAGCATCTCTTCAGCAGCTGCTCTGTAAGTTCAACCTTTCACTTAGAAATGTAATCAGTGTTGGGACTAACGTGTTATTAAGTAACGCGTTACAGTAACTACGTTATTATTGTGGTAACGAGCACGGTAACTAGTTATTATGCCAAAACCAGGAAC
>NW_024583449.1:37858-39144 GCF_018398535.1 Haplochromis burtoni
CTTTCCCTAGTAACTAGTTACTCTGAAAGTAACGAGTAACATGAAGTAACTGAGTTACTTTTGATAGAAGTAACTAGTAATGTAACTAAGTTACTAATTTAAAGTAACTTACCCTACAATGAATGTAATTAATTGTATTTATAGTATATCAGCTGAGTTATACAAGAGTGGTGAGTTTTAAGCATTAAGCTATTTAACACTGACTTATGAATCACAGATGAACCAGTGTTGTTTGTTCGTAAAACGGAGAAATCAGGAAAGAACATATTTTAAAGTGTGTATTTTTAATTTGTATCTTGAGGAATTAAGGCTTAAAATTATAAACATTATTACAGGTGTGGCCTGTTTAATTGACAGGCAGATGTTGTCTGCTAGCTGTCTGCTGCCGTTCACCTCAGCTATCCCAGAAGTGGGAAACTGAACCTATTTTATTTGTCTGTTAATGACACTGATTAGCAGCTGTCTGTGTCTCTGTGATACATTCATGCAGTTTATGGATATAGTTTTAAAAACAAAAACAAAAACAGACAAATGAACAGCTAGAAAAAAAACATGGCAGTAGTTAAATGTAATAAAGTGTGTTGCAAGGTCCCTGCTGACAGGAGAGATCGACAATATTTGAATAAATAGAGATCTTCTCCATCTTACTTTTAATGTTGTCTGCCACGTATAAACTTTCCATAAAGCTTGTCTCTAAAAACTGAGATATTAAATCCAAAACCACCTTTCTTTGGCGTTTTTAATAACATTAATTATAACTGTGCATCTGAGAGCACTGAACCTGGACCAGCCAGGATCTGACTGCATGCTTGGCTACTGTCTTTACTATCAGTATTAGTACCTAATTATTAAATGTAAAGTGAGGAATACTAAAGACACATGATGTAATTCTGCAATATATGTTTTATTTTGGGTGGCTGTGTTACTGTTGTTGAAACAGTAAAAGATTATGAAACTCAGTTGGTCGTTCTCTTTTGAAAATTGATTCACATCATATCCTCTTCCTGGCAGCTCGTCTGACTGTGAGTCCCAGCAGCTCTCAGTTTTTTAAATATGACTTTGTGTCTCTGAGCTGTGAGGAGGACGACAGCTCTGCTGGATGGACTCTGAGGAGAAACACAAGCAAACAACAGAGGACTCAGTGTGGAGATGGGTGGGGAAAACCAGCTGGTTCTTCTTGTAACATCAGTGTTCTCCCATGGGACAGTGGAGTTTACTGGTGTGAGTCCAGAGAGGGTCCCATCAGTAACATGGTTAACCTGACAGTCACTGGTAAGCTGAGTGTG
>NW_024583449.1:54551-58172 GCF_018398535.1 Haplochromis burtoni
CACACACACACACACACACACACACACACACACACACACACACACACACACAGATTAAGAAAGTAAAATTTTTTTCATCTCTATGGCGCATTATTTAAAACTACTTCAGCTAAAATGACAGCAGATCTACACTAAAGTCTTTTGTGTCCCATAAACAGAAAAGCATCTTGGAATATTTTCCATGTTTGTGTTTGTCTAAACTGATTCAACATTTTTACTGCAATTAAATTAATAATTTCAGCAAACACAGGGTTAAGAAAACAAAATACACTATAATATAATATCTGGTAAGAGCAGGGAGACACGGAGGCCATTTGCGTGAAAAGGGAAAGATCATCTCTGAATCAAGGAGGGGGCCTAAGGGTACATCTCTCACCATGCTCTGATTGCAGCCATTCCCCAACTCTCTGTGAATGGTACTCATGCTCTTTGTTCAGTGGTCTTTGCTCAACAACCTTGATCAATGAGTTTGGTCAGTGGTTGTTCATCGATGGTCATGACAATTTGCATATTAACAATCAAGGAACTGACCTTACAACCTATTGTTCATTCAGTTGTGCTAGTTTCAGTCATTATGCAATGTACTGTTAATAATATTGGGGAAACCTGCAGTCAGTTGAGACTGAAGAATTCACTTTAATGAGTTATGAAATGTTTTTCCCACTGAAAACACTACGTCCAGATGAACAGAATCAGCTTTTGGGATATAATATAATACCTGTGTTATACTGACACATCAATAACCAAGAAGCAGCTGAAATTAAATTCACCTTGGACTTCCACCTTCAGGGTGACTGTGCTGAGAAGCACTGGTTCCTGTCCATTGTATCCAGCCTCACATATATATGTTCCACTGTCATTCGTGGTGACATTTTTGAGACTCACAGAAAAGTTTCCAGTCTCCTTCCATTTTGGATCTGTCATATCCACTCGATTTTTGAATAATTCATGCTGGATGTCTTTCTGAAGCTGATCATCTATGAAGCAGATGACACATGCTGATGTCAGATTAGGTTTTTCCCACCTTATCATTATTACAGTAGCATTTGTGGAACCAGAACATTCCAGAGTGGCATCGGCTTCTTGATTGACTGTTAACTCTTTTTGGTCTGAAAAAGAAATATAGAAAAACAGGAACATTATTATTAAAAATGCATTTACATTAAAATATTTTATATTCTATTTGTTACATAAAAATTATTAATGTAATATTTCATTACTTTAGAAATATCTCATTTTAACCAGATAATGAGCGGACATGCTTTCCTGATAATATATTAATATCCAGACTGTTTAATCTTTTTGCCATAAAAATTCAGAAAAAAACTGGAACTAAAACTCCTTAATACTAAATACTAAAAGTATTTAATTTAAATGAAATGATTTAAATGGCATGTTCACTTTACACTGAATTTATCACAGATCAGATAAGATAAATGTTGGAAAATGTTTTTTTTCTTAAAAAGGTTTCTGCATAAAAAATGTTTACTGGTGGTTTATTCACATCCTGTACATTAAATCATGAACTTCTTTCTGTTTAAAAGACCTGAAACTTAAATTTATATCCTGATTTATATCTCAGAAAAATGACATGTCTGTAAATAAGAGACCTGTTCTGCAGTCTGGTGGAGCATTTGGAGCCTCGCTATCTGCTTCCAAACAAGCATTTCACCTCGGAGAAAGCTATCCCAGGCAAGTAACGCAAATGTTTAAGTTCATCTCTGTTAAACACCCGCCTCCACCAGGCAAACTTCCCTGAAACCCGCCTGCTTTCCCAGGTACGTGACTGTTGCTTTGGTGAACTCGCATTTAGCGAGATTTAGAGTTAATGAGGCTTTGGCCAATCGCTGAAACAATATGTGCTGACTAGCTAGCATGTGTTTTCAACAAGTCCCTGGCTAAGTCTGTGGTCCCCACATCCTTGTGTAACAGTTAAAGCACTGTATGTGTGTGTGTCTCTGTGACCCTACTTCCTGCTGGTCATAAAAGTAATATCCCCTCATCCAAGCTACACCAAATTTCTCTACACAACATACAAAACAGAGTTAACAGATTACAAGCACTGAGACCCCCACTCTGCATCCACTGGGCCATTGGCCTCTTATTGTCTTATATTTACAGATACGCATATGGAGCATCTCCTGCAAACCTACTTCTATGTTATGACAAGTATGAGCTTTTATTAAAGGTACAAGCACCAACATCCCCCAACTGTAGCTTCCTGTCTCCTTTTATGACAGTGTCAATAAATTCCTTTCCCTCTACACAATTACACACACTCTCAAGCCTACAGCTAAGCCAAATTAAAACACACAGACAGATCCTTCCCTATTTCTCTGATCTACTGCTGGACCCTCTCATCTAAGCAAATTGAACACATCATATTCTTATAATTGTTTTCTTGTACTCACAGAGCCTACAGATGTCTGAGCAGTACTGAGGAGAGCAAGCACAAGGAAAGTGGCAGGAACAGATGGCATCACCGGCCATCTGCTGCATTGCTGTGCTGACTAGCTAGCATGTGTTTTCACTTCGATTTTCAACAAGTCCCTGGCTAAGTCTGTGGTCCCCACATCCTTCAAGAAATCCACAATCATCCCTGCACCCAAGTACATGAAGCCCTCATGCCTGAATGACTACCGGCCAGTTGCACTGACCTCTGTGAAGGTGTTCAAGAGGCGGTTGAAGAACATCATGTCCTCCTCAATCCCAAACACCACTGATCCGCTCCAGTTTGCAGATCCACAAAGGATGCCATCGCCCATGCCCTACACACTACCCTTAGCCACGTGCACAAGGGTGCCAACAGGGTAACTATGTGAGATTCCTCTTTGTTGATTACAGTCCAGTGTTTAACACAATAATGCCCAGTAGACTGCTCACAGAGCTGAAGGATCTAGGACTCAACAGGAGTCTGTGTGCATGGGTGTTGGAATTCCTCACTGGCAGAACTCAGGTGGTGAGGGTGGTTGAGGAGCGTATCAGGTCGCATTTCACTGTGTGTTGTACTTGTTTAACTATGGATGTAACAAATAAAGAATCTTGAATCTTCCAGATTCTCTCTCCCTTCTCTCCACCCTGACAGAAGGTTTTTCAGACAGGCTGAGCAATAAGGCTTAATTTTTTTTTAAACAAAATCTCATATTAATATCATTGACGAATATAGTTTTTACAAGGGCAGATTATATATTTATTTGCCCATGAGTGAGTTTGCTTATAGTGATGGAGCAAATAGAAGGAGTCAACAGAAAAAAGAAATGGCGCAAAAAAGGTTGGGGACCGCTGATCTAAGTTACTTATATGTTATGTTTAACCCAAGTAGCGAAAGACCATGGCGGGCTTAAAAACGATGTGCCGGGAGCCCCGCCTTGACCGGCCGATCAGCTGGTGCGTAACAGGCATCTCTGACTTTTGCAAATATGTGATGTATTGATAAATCAAGCACACGTTTGAAGTTCACACAGCACCATGCTCGCCTAAAAAATATCTTAAAACTTTATCTTGTGACCTAGTGTTAGAGTTTGTATTTTTGATTGTCATTTATGCTTAGAAATATTTACTTATATATGCTTAGAGTTTATAATTAGTTGTAGATTGGTAGAGGTTTGATCATACTTAATA
>NW_024583449.1:60222-62722 GCF_018398535.1 Haplochromis burtoni
TGTCATTAGACCACACCCCTTCTCATTACAGAGATGCACATCACCTAATATGCTTAATTGGTAGTAGGCTTTCAAGCCTATACAGCTTGGAGTAAGGCAACATGCATGAAGAGGATGATGTGGACAAAATAGTCATTTGCCTAATAATTCTGCACTCCCTGTATTGTTAAATACATTGAGAGCAATATAACATTCATATTATTACAGTAGGTGAATGACACATTTTTGTGTTAGAGATTTGAAAAGTTGCAGATAACCTGATAACACATTTAATGAAGAAGAACAAGAAAAATAAGAAAGGGGATTTATTGCCAATGTTGAGTAGATTTACAGCATTAGTCTAACACTGTATATTGACAGATAAAATAAAATCTATTCTATGACTAAACACAGATGTTTGTTAAATGTAACGTTTACTTTTATCAGTAACAGCAGCTCCTCACCACAGGTAAGCTGAGGGTCACCGCCATTATGAATGTGATGTCAATGCTAAAATGAAACTAAACTGAAGAGTAAACAAGGCATTGAAGTAATCTAATATTTAGAGGGAATATATTTCCCTCTCAGACGATCACATCATTAATTAAAGTCTTCATATCAATGAGACCCAGTTTACATTCCGGTCTAATTAAACATTACCCTTCACCTTTTTTTCCAATCACAGCGACTGCGCCATTACACATACGGAAATATCCTCCCCTCAGCGTGTTTACTGACTTTACTGGCTTACGCTCTTTTACTTTCACACCGTGTTTAAACCGGAAAAAGAAAATATATTTACTATTAATCTAATCTACTCTGTTGCTGTTTACAAGTTTGTTAAAGTTTAACGTTTACTGTTATCGGGCACAGCAGCTCCCCACCTGCTCCTCGCACAGGTGAGTCGAGGTTTGTCCCTAGCGTCACCGCTGAAGTTGAAACTGAATGTAAACTGAATAGGGCCTTACGTTTTTGATGTGTAGTCTATTATTTAAATCCATTTACCTCTCTTGTCAATTTACCTGTTCACCTACATTTCCTCTACATTGTCTCTGAAAGTAACGACCGTAAAACGAACCAGAGCGAAACGCCTTGCTCTCACGAGGAAACAAAGGGTCATACACAGTGATCTAGTATAGTTCTTCTAAAAACTTATGAAACTCCAACGATCTCTACCTGTTACCTGTAACAGATTTATTCACACGCTTACCTGTACAGCCCAGACGTCCCAGCAAACAGAAGAAGAGAAACAGCGATATCAGTGATTTTAACTCCATTTATTTCTTTTCTGCTTCAGTTTCTTAGTTTCCTGCTCAAACTCCGTTTGTTGATACAGGACAGTAGATGTAGTTTAAAACGTGTCTGTCTACCTGAGAAAGTTTAGTCAGCGTTATAGCTTCACTCCCAGTGAGGGAAAAAACCAAAATGTATGGAGGAGTCACGTGATTTACATGAAAGCCTAACAGCGACGAATTCCCTCCACCTGTTAGTTTGGTTTAATCCTACTCAGCAAGGTGACCTTGAATTAAGGTTTCTTTTTTTTTTTCCCGAATCATCTTTATGGTCAATCTCAGAGCTGAATTAATGATAAATTGATGTTAAAATACTGATGAAACCTGAACGTGTTTTAGTAATGACATTGAAAAAACATTGATTCAAAGCTGTCTTTTTTTTATTATTAATCGATGATCTATTTATAGTCACATGTGACAACAATATCTGACAGGGAAATTAAAACTATTAAAAAAAAATAATCAGTTTGACTTTTCTATCACACTGCTCTCAAAGTGGTACATCCCATCTGCCCACTATTGAAAAGTCTTAGATTTATCATTGATCAGTGATGATATTTAAAAATCTTAAATGTATAGCTGACCAGGAGACAATCCTGTATTAGTTGACATCACTCCAGCAAAGAGATCTCCTCTTTGTGCACATCAGGTAAATGTTCATTTATTTTCTAATATTTGAATTGTGCCAAATGTATTTTATAATATTTAATAATATTTCACACTCAGTACAGTGATGCATATTATAGATGTGTAATTATCACCTTGGTCATTATTGGACACTTAATAAATGTCATTAAGTGAAGTTAGCTTGCTAACGTAATGGATAACTGATTACGTTATGCAGATTATGTTAAAGAGAAATAGAGTAAATTGTTAGGTAGAAAATCTCAAATGTGAATGCAGTAAGTTATTTTCTTTTTCTTTTTTTAACCTGTATTACCCTTTCAGGACCTGTAGCTCAGTAAAGCGCCACTCTGATAGCCAAATCCATCTATTCTCTAATTGAATTGTTAAATTTGTGATTGACATTAGATTGACCAATCAGCTGAAACGAAGAAAAATTCAGTCAAAATTCATACTTGTAAGTTGAGAATCACGCACAGCCAGGAAAGTTGAGCCCAGAGTTGAGCTCAAAATGGTGGTGGCTAACCAACCGGACATAGTGGTGGTAGACAAACAGAAGAAGACGGCCGTAGTGATCGATGTAGCGGTTCCGAATGACAGCAATA
>NW_024583449.1:65321-70216 GCF_018398535.1 Haplochromis burtoni
ACGTGAGCATTGAAGTCTCCCAGCAGGACAACAGAGTCTCCAGGTGGAGCACCTTCCAGCACCTGATTCCTCGATTCCTGCTTGACTATAATACTTGATCTCGCCCTAAGATTTGTCGTCACCGGCTTTTACTAGTACCACATCCACTTCTCTTCTCAGGCAGCTGCTTGCCTACAACAGTTTAATCAAGACACTTTTTGGGGCTATCTCGATCAGGAACTCTACTGTCACATATTTGCTACCTCTTCTTCTCTCTCTCACAATAGGTGGTGCTCCGTCGCATCCTGCTCCCGCCTGCATCACCCCAGCCCAAAAAAGTAGATGAGCCCTCACTCCGTTCATCCGCTTTTATCCGTGTGGCCCCAGGCTCCACACCAGAGATTTCCTCACAACTCACAACATTTACTCCTGTTCCTTTTGCGGCACTGGTCATCCCACCCAGCATGCCCCCACACCAAGCTTTCAGTTTCCTGTACCTGTAAAAACCTCCAGTCAGCTCTCAAAGACCCAGAAACCATTGTCGGCATGCTCACCAAAGAAGTTAGGGAGGGTTTCATGATCGGACCCTTTCTTAAACTACCTATTCCCCTCTTTCCCATTAGCCCACTGGTCATCGCTACCATAAAATATTCAGCCAAAAAGCGCATCTTAATTGATTTATCTGTGCCTCACAGCAGTCATATTCCAAGCATAAATAGTATCACTCCCAGTGAGCACTGTTCTCTCAAATACTCCACAGTGAACCATGGCAAGTGCTGCAAATCTCTCCTCCCCCCCAATTTCTGGTGCTTGTTCGGAGTCAAGTGGAGGGATACCTATTATTTCGCAGTCAGGCTGACCTTTGGTTTCAAAAGCAGCCCCAAGTTGTTTGACTCATTCTCCGAAACTCTATGTTGGATCCTCTCCAACAACCATAAGCTGCCATTCTTAGTTCATCTTCTCAACGATTTCCTAGTCTATCCCCTCCCATGTCACCGCCAGCTCATGGGTTATCCACCTTGATGGTTAGTCTTCTCCGAACTTGGTGTTCCATTGTCAGAAGAGAAAACTGAGGGCCCTTCAACATCCCTGGAGTTCCTTGGCATAACTCTTGACACCAAGGGTTTCCAGGCCTCCCTGCCTATTGAAAAACTCAATCACATCACTCTTTTCCTTCAAAACTTTTTCCTCGTTCCCACATGTTCCAAGCGACAGCTACTCTCCTTTTTGGGACACTTAACCTTTGAACTATGCATAATCTCTTAAGGCCACTCTTTTATCTCTCACTTGCTTTAACTTGCAGCATCTAATCCATCACTCCTTGACACGATCATGCTGTACAGCTCTTCCAAAGCCAAACTGCGACTCTGGTGACTTCTTCTTGCTAGAATGTATGTGATGTTTGGTGATGCGTTTGTACCTTTATCCCAAAAAATACTGCTGGAAATGTTTTTTGTTTTTTGCAAAAACAATCACTAAATTGGAACATTGGATAATGGATGAGTTTGATAAACATGTCTCACACAGAATGACTACCTTATCTTAACAACAGTTTTTCATTAATGAACAAATTCATTTAGCTAAAATGCGAAAGCTTTCTCTTTTTGCAGGTGAACAACTAACGTTGTTTAATATTTCCATGTGTAATCTGCTATTCTTGGAAGTTTTTCCATTGTGTCGTTACTAATATTTTGCATATTTTGCAAATTTTAGACCCAGCTAGAGAAGATGTAAATAGGCCAGTGCCAGGTGCTTCCTGGAGCAAAGATAGTGGGAGTCCTTCCTGCCCAGCAACGGCCCAGGTGGGACAAAGAACTGTTGTAACTGAAAAGATACAGAGAGTTGTGTGTGACAGTATAAAAGAGGTGCATGTGATTTCTCTCATGACTGTAGAATTGGGATGTTTACTGTCTGTTTTCTCTCCTGCATGTAGTAATTAATAGCTTGGCCACAGCTGATTGCATTGCAGAATTTATTAACAGAAAATTCCACCACAATCTTTTGGAAAGATCTAAGAAGCTTAGTATTCAGAAACATTCCTTTATGTATATATAAAAAAGGAGTTCACAAGGAATTTAATAATTTAAGTTGAATTACACTGTTAAACACAGTTCAACAGATACATTTCTCACTGGAAGTTATTGCTGGCAGGTTAAACAGAGTGCTCTCACCAATAATCAGCGAGAAAGAACTACGTTAATAAGTTCAATAATTTAGACCATCTTTATTTTTTACTGTAATGCAGTTCAGTGTTTTTGAAAACAACACGTGAAGCTGTTTGCAGGGTGAGGACATTGACTTTTCCCCGCTTAACATAAAAATAGCAGAATTTGGTTTACTGTGTAGTAAAGTTACATTTTTAATTGAGATTGTGATTTTATTTGGAAAATAATTTTTTCAAAAATGCTGATTTTTTTAAAGCCAAGCTTGATTTGAACTATAGGCAGAGTCAAATAAAACGTTTAGTGAGTCTCTGAAAGTAGTTCAAAAATGAATCAACCCATTATTTTCATTACTTAAGAGTTTTAATTTAATATGCTCTAAGCCCTTTATTTCTCTTTAGTTTTGTGTGTTGTTAATCTTAAATTTTACAGATAAGTATACATGTTCAGTCAGCTTTTTACTGTCACAGTCTGGCAAAAGCAGGCTGTGTGAAGTAGTTACTAGAGAACCCAATTGCTGACAAAACACGCACTGACTCCCTGTCTTGTCTCTCCCTCCAGACATTCAGGGCCTTGGCCTCTCATGTAGTGGCAGCTCTGCAGTTCCTCCATTTTCAGCCATGACATTTGAGATCTAAACTCCAGCATCACAGAGCTTATCAGACTCTTCCGAGGAGCGCTAATAAACAGTCTTGCTGCACATGCCTTGTCCACATATTGGACCTCTTGGAACATGTTCTGTTTGTTCAATAGTCACTTCAATCTTCCTTTCCCCTCATTCCACATGGGAACCAATTCTAGTATTGGATCTTTTGCTTTCCGATTATTGGGCATTAAAAATTCCCACAATAAAGACGTACCTCACTAGTTCACCTTGCTCGACCACTATGTTGTCTGAGATATCATTACTCATATAAGGCTCTCTCTGCAGCCCCACAACGTTTCCCCCTAACTTCGGATCTTCTACATTGTTGCATCTCTACACTCCGGCTAAAGTACAATGACTACTTTCTGGAACGCACACTTGAAGCAATATTCCTGCTCGCATTCTTCAGGTTGTTACGCTGTTCAGAATTTACGTCCTCATCAATGAAATTTCATCCGGACGTTGTCCCCTGCTCAAGTGACTTCCACCCAGTCTCCGAAGACTGCCTTGTCTTCTTCCTCAAATGGAGCAAAACTAACCAACTGGGTAGCCCCCTTCCTATATACTACTTCAAAATAAACTCACATTTAAGTGCTTTTAAATCACTAACCTATTACCTATACCTCAGAAAATCCTAGCACACCATACCTTCAGAACCACTGTTCATCATCTGGTCTGCAGTACGGGGGCCCCACAGGGAACTGTGCTGGCACCGTTCCTCTCCCCTCTCTACACTGTAGACTTCTTCATCAACTCCCCATGCTGCCACCTACAGAAGTTCTCTGACGACTCTGCCATAGTCGGCCTCATCACAGGTGAGGATGTGTCAGAGTACAGACAGTGGACTCTGGACTTTGTGGACTGGTGTCAGCAGAACCACCTGCTGATCAACACCAGGAAAACCAAGGAGTCGGTGATGGACTTCCGGAGATGCAGACGCACCACACTGACACCGGTGAACATCCAAGGAGTAGAGATTGAGATAGTGGACTCTTATGTGTACCTGGGTGTTCACCTGAGTAATAAACTGGACTGTAGCCACAACACTGATGCTCTTTACAGGAAGGGTCAGAGCAGACTCTACCTGCTGAAGCAGCTGAGGTCATTTGGAATCCAGGGAGCGCTTTTAAAGACCTTCTATGACTCTGTGGTGGCATCTGTCATTTTTTTACAGTGTTGTATGTTGGAGCAGCGGTTTATCGACAGCTGAGAGGAAGAGGTTGGATAAACTCATCATGATGGCCAGCTTTGTTCTGGGATGCACCCTGGATCCAGTGCAGGTGGTGGGAGACAGAAAGACTCTGGCCAAAATAACATCTCTGATGGACAGAGTCTCCCACCCCATGCATATAAATGTTGCTTAACTGCAGAGCTCTTTCAGTGACAGACTGCTGCATGAAGGAGCGTTTCCGCAGGTCCTTCCTCCCTGCAGCTGTCAGACCGTACAATCAAAACTGCTCCCAACAAACATAGATGTTTACATCAGTGCTGTAACAACTTCTACTGTTATAACTTGCACATTACTTTTCACAGTTTATATATACACTAACTTAATGGAAGTTACATGTCCCCTTTTTAATGCACAGGTACAATACACAATCTGCACTTTTCTAATTATTCTAAATATTCTTAACTATTAAAACATCTTTCAGTATCCTGCTCTGTATGCACACTTACAACCTAAGTTTGCCACTTATCTGTACTTAAATTGTATTAACTGTACAGTACACTGTTTGGTAAGTAATGTCCATGATATGAATATGTAACAATAGAGTATGTTTCTGTTCCGTGTCCTGTTCTGTTTGTATATGTGTGTTTTTGCTGCTGATACAACCAAATTTCCCCTTGTGGGACGAATAAAGGATTATTCTATTCATTGCTCATTGTAACCGAGGAGCCAGTCCCAGCTGGTGAAAGGATATTTGTAAATACCTTTTGGATACTTTAAACAAACTGATTACCTTAACAGTAAAGATCACAAAGCACTGTATAGATAGAAAATGGTGATCTATGACTCTGCTGTAAAATTTGACGCAAAGCTACTGGTCCGGACGGGATTCCCGGCCGCGTCCTCAAGTCATGCGCGGCTCAGCTGGCTGGAGTGTTCA
>NW_024583449.1:72523-74274 GCF_018398535.1 Haplochromis burtoni
TGCTGGTCCTGTGCTGGCCAGTGTATGGATTACTTCTGGCAAATCTGATCTGGGCCACCAAAGGGCCGTCATTCTTTGCTGTATGTGGCCCATGTGTAAGTTGTGTGCAGCCACGGGCCAGTTGGAGACACACAGCTGGCTCTCTGCTGGCCCAGAACAGTTTCAGCTCTGGCCCCAGATGTCAGCCTAATGTGTACCTTAATCAAGCCATGCAATAACAACATGTGTAATAGTGTAAAAGTAACATGACAAAACTCTGCTCCCCACATAGCAAGGAGGTCTGGCCAGGATCAGGTATCAAGCCGGTACTGCTGGCTGACTTCTCGCATGATAAGACGCATGTCATCCATATATGGCCTGGCATAGATGGCACTGTCAATGTGGTGGCATGCCACATCTGGCTCGATTGTGGTTTAGTTCATGTGGCCCAGTGTTCGATTTGTATTGTTGATTGTCATTTATGCTTAGAAATATCTACTCATATATGCTTAGAGTTGTATAATCAATGTCATGTTGGTAGAGGGTTGATCCTTAGTTGTCTGCAAAGACTTTGTGCGCATTCCAGAGTGTTCTGGCATTCACACCCATGTCCTGGGAGCATGGGAGAGGTCATAGCTTCTCTTATTGTTTTGTGGTAGGATAAACGTGTCTATATCTGTTTTAGTCTAAGTGCCTTTTGTTTAGATGAACTGCTGGACTTCCAGACCAGCAGGTTTAGGGAAGTCGTTTATGGGGTCACAATCTGACCCCCCCCCACACACACACACACACACTCACAACGCACAGGCAAGGTACTCTTTGTTTGTATGTATACGTCATATGTTAATGAACCTATGCATATTCATGTAACCTAAATAAAAGATCAGTGTTATGGGGGAGCAGACGAGAGCAACTGGGGTCAAGCGAAGGAATGGCGTTTGTCCAATTGGTCTCCCTCTTATATGAGAATCATAAAGAGCTCTGCTAGGTGTCAATGCTTTTTGCTCTGTAGTTGAATTGTCTTGAACGTTCCAGCAAATAGGTTTAAGCTACAAACACCCAATAACCCAGGCTCATAGAAAACAGGCCTGGCCCAGATCTGGCATCAAGCTGGCACTTCTGACAGACTGGTGTCATGGCAGAGTGTATGTCAACCAGATGTGGGCCAGGTCTGGCAATGACGCCACTATTTATGTTCCTATTTTCCTATTTTAGCTAGTTAGTTTAGTTAGTGTACACTTTATCCAAAACCTAGTGAGGGTTTACTCATCTTTGCCAGTGGGTGGCTGTAGCTCAGGTGCTCTATACAACATGCCACATTCACCCAAACACACACTCTTTCTAAACTGAGTGCTTCCTAACTACATTCGGTAGTATGGCCGAACCAGACCGAAAAGCAGCGCACATTTCGGTGCTTTTTTTCCCTGAGATGTCATACACTTTGGACTCTAGCCAATCATTTTACCTTTGCAAGCATAGTAGGCGAGCCCAGGTACGTACGTTCTACAGATTAAAAATACCCAAGGCGAAGCGGTCAAAAGTCTGGCTGTACTTCACAGCAAAAGATGCAAACTCAGCAGCCTGCAACAAGTGCTTTAAGATGATACTGTGCAAAGGAGGCAACACCTCGAATCTGATGAAACACCTGGCGACATATCGCATTTTGTTAAAAGCTGAGAAATGCACCGTATTTGATAGCTTGCTGCAAGATATCACACCGTGCACATCTACTGCAGGTGTGGTGCCTGTTATCGGACCCGGAGTTAGCAATA
>NW_024583449.1:76026-83020 GCF_018398535.1 Haplochromis burtoni
TGTACCTCTGGTGCAAATTACTGACCTCTGTCATCATTTTAAGTGGGGGAACTTGCACAATCGGTGGCTGACTAAATACTTTTTTGCCCCACTGTATGCCCTATAGCTGCAGAAAAGGCTAACATTGTTACCTTTTTACAAAAAAACAGCTAAACATGAGAAGTTTTTGGACAAAGTGTGTGTTCTCCATTCTTTAAGCACCGGTTCGAGCACCGTTTAAGCACCGGCACCATTTCAAAAGTACTGGTTTGGGCACTGGTATCGGATAAAACCTAAACGATACCCATCCCTAAACATAAACAGTGCCATCTACGCCAGGCCTGGCCCATATCTGGATGACATACGTCTTATCATGCCAGAAGTCAGCCAGCAGTGCCGGCTTGATACCAGATTGGGGCCAGACCTGTTTGCTATGTGGGACTGCTTCAGGGGTTTATCAAAGACTTTGAAAGGCACTAATATCAAAGTTAGATGTATGTTGGATTAATTCATCCACAGGTTGAGTCGTGTTCACTGTCCCTGACGGCAAACATCTGGACATGGCAAAATAGAACGGCACAAAAGAGTGTGTGTCATGTTTGGTGATGCATGTGTATTTTCATCACTAAAAAATACTGCTGGTAATGGCTCTTTCATGGAAACAATCACTAAATTGGAAACATTGGATAATGGATGAGTTTGATAAACAAGTCTCACACAGAATGACTTCCTTATCTTAACAACAGTTTTTCATTAATGAACAAATTCATTTAACTAAAATGTTAAAGCTCTCTCTTTTTGCAGGTGAAAAAATAATGCTGTTTCATATTTCCATGGGTACTCTGATATTCTTGGAAGTTTTTATTTTTCCATTGTATCGTTAATAATATTTTGCATATTTTGCAAAGTTTAGACTCAGATAGAGAAGAGGGAGATAGTGAGTGTGAGGATTCCTAGGGAGGCCTGTGCCAGGTGCTTCCTGGAGCAAAGATAGTGGGAGCCCTCCTTGCCCAGCAATAGTTTCAATGGTGGTAGATAAGCAGAAGAAGACGGCCGTAGTGATAGATGTAACGATCCCAAATGAGAGCAACATGAGGAAGAAGGAACGCGAGAACTGGATATTTTTGTTGTTCCATTTCATCTTGAAGTGTGCAATGAATTTCTGTTAGCACTCAAGAAATGAGCTCTTCTCTGTGTTTTAAATAGCCTCTCAGAACACCAGCCATGTTTTCTGCAGTTTCAGCCATCTCCTTGATCTCTATTTTGGAAACTACTGCAGCACCAAACACACATACACACACACACAGAGCAAACCTGCCTGGAGGCCTGTAGCTCTAACACAATGACAAATTCTGAGCTAACTTATAAAGTTGCTCACCATCATGTAACTACTTACCCTTAACATTGGTAATTAGGCTAAGTAAAACCATCTAGCAATATTCTGGATATATTGAACTTTCTTTCTTGTCCTGAGCCCAGTATAAAATAAATAAGAACTATTTTGGGATATGAATTTTTCAAAGCTACTCAATTAGAGTCCAAGGATAAAAATATTTAAAGGAAAACTTGAAACTGCGATTGAAGAAGATTATTCACCTTGCTTTGTTGAACAAGTCAGCACTGAGTTCAGAACTGCAAAGAAAGATAGAAGAAAGATAGTCAGGAGAATTTTCACAGAAAGAAAGAGCAACAAACAGGTGTGAATAACATGCGTGCGTTTCGTTAGTTGAGGTTAAGGTGACTGACAAGAAGCAGGAAACGTCCTCCGTAGAGCAGGCCGGATGTTTGCAATTACAAAAAACAGAAAGGCTTCTTCACATTTAAACAGTTTATATCAACCTGTTTTTCTTTTACTGGCCAAACTGAGAACACGAGACAGTAGACTGGATATTTTTGTTGTTCCATTTCATCTTGAAGTGTGCAATGAATTTCTGTTAGCATTTTCCTGGCCTTGCACATAATCTAACATAAAAAAAAAAACTAAAAAAAAACACTGTGTGTCCCGTTTGGATCTTTAGCCATCAGAATTGTTGTCTTAAGGCCAAGAAAGATGCCAAGCGGATTTATTTTACCAAGTGGATCGTCATATCCTTGCCATATTGGTCCATTTGATTGACCTTTATTATAATTCAGAAATTATTTTATTTTCGGTTGCTACAAACGGGACAGACATGACAGGATAGGACAGGGAGAAAGAAAACCAAAGGGAAGAAGAGACGGTGAGAAAGGGGGGAAGAAAGAAAAAAAAAACACCTGGATCACCTGTATGGAGAAAAAAAACAGAAGAGAAAGCAAACAACAAAGAGCAACATAATAAAAAAAAAACAGCACCATCACAATAAAGTAGCTAGCAGTAGATAACAGTAGATACTAAATAATAAACGATATTGTGAAGCACGCAAGATAGACAGCGCACAATGTGCTTTGAGGCAGCAGCCAAGAAAGGTGTAGTCCACGTCTGTGAACACCCGTGTGTACACCTGTGTGCATACCCATGCTTGCATTCCAAAGGTTTCTCCATGTAACGATCTGCTAGGGAGTGTGGGGGGGCCACAGCCCCGTCCTCCAGGGTATGAAGCAGGTATGGAGGAGATGCAGGCCCCAGATATCCAGAGGCCCCAGAGTACGAGGACCCGAGGAGGACCACCAAAGGGGGGGAGCCGTGCCTCCCTCCTGGGAAGAGCTGAGTAGAGCCCCAAACGAGAGGTCACCCCACAGCTACGGAGCAGAGGCCAGAGGGGGTTGCAGTGGCGTGCCCGCGGGCGCTGCCCGCAGCCAGCTGTGACAGAGAGGACCGAGCTTCAGGCCCAGAGGTCAGAGGCCTGAGGGCACCCCACCCCCCGGAAGGAGCCCAGCCGGGCCACAGGCGCCAGGCCCCGCCAATCGGCCACCAGGAGTGAGCCGGTACATACATGAGCGCCCAGCCCCAGACGACAAGGACCACCAACACACCAACGTCTGAGGGCATCAGCCACCGGCAGGGAGTGTGGTGAGGGGAGATAGGCCTTCATACTTTAGAGGGCCTGAGATGTACCCAGAGAGGTTGAGTCCAAGACCCAACCTGACATATAGACACAGACGAACAGGCACACGCGGACACAAACGTGCATTCCCACCCCATAAGCACAACCAAATACTCGGCACTCACCCAATGTGTAGACAGACACAAATAGACACTGCACAGACAGTCGCACTCCCCAAACATACTCTATATCCCAGGTCCAGGTACCCCCGCCCTCAGAGGGGCAAGCCGCACCTAGATCCAGGAGATGTAACCCTTCTCTAGTAATCTGACAAAGCTCTGTACACAAGGGACCAAAGATCACAGTTGGAGGCTTATGATCTTTAGGCCCTCAGGCAATGCTGTATTGAAAACTGGGATGATTCTGTTAAAGAAATCACTGCATGGGCTCAGGAACAGTTTCAGAAAAAACTTCCACAGATGTAGGTTAAAGCTCTTTCATACAAAGGAGAAGCCATATATACCTTTGGAGTCACAGGCTGAATATCTGAAAAAGCACCATTAATGTTGAAAAGTACATACAGGTTTTAGAGCAGAATAGCCTGTAGACATGTCCCTGACAAATGTCCCTTTCTGGGAAGGCCTTACATTTTTCAATTGCACGATCCTAAACCATATTAATGCATCTATTACAACAGCATAGGTTAAAAGTTCAAGTGTCAAACTGACCTACCTCAAACTGACCTATGACTTTTACCAGCCAAAAACATAATTAAATGAAAAATCGGACAAAGACATGGAGATATATTGAGAGGCTAGAATCCTCTACCAGACATGAGCTAGTTGGGTATAACAAGCTTTCCAAGTTCCAACTGGGACCACAAGAGGATGACAAACTATATAAAACAAAAGAATATTAAACACACTCAAAGTATACCAGCACACTGCCATCAGAGTTTATTTGGTATCTAACATATCTCTTTTTAGGGTAGGGTAGACTATCTTTAAACAGTATGTCTGTGAAGGTTCTCAGTCATCCAGGTCATCGTAGCCTAAGGAGCTTGTAAAGAAAAGGATCTGGACTTCTTTAAGTTGCTTGAAAACATTTCACCTCTCATCCGAGTCCCAGATTTAAGCTCTGTGGGAGTAACCCTCCGAGAGGGACAATGGACCCCCAAATGATCCTCTACCTAATCACATGAGCTAAGGTGTGAGAATGGGTGTAGGTCACTATCAGCCAATATTTGGTGAGCTCATTGTGAAACCTAGCCCCACCAAACCAAACAGCCACTTCGTAAACGCATGGCACAACATAGAAGGGCCACATCAATGGGACAAGACTTGACGGTTCATCCAAATCTAAAGGACAAAGGTCACTCTTTCGAGGATGCCAATGTTTACATTTTGGACAGAGAAGATAGATGGTTTGAAAGAGGAGTGAAAGAACCAATTATAATGTCCACTGTGAACGACAATCTTTAAAGAGAGGTGGTGGTTTATGACACTAACTGTCTGCCATCTATAATCCAGTTTTGAGATCCGTTCCCAGACACCTTAACGCCCACTCACATCCTGGGTCATCTGACCTCAGGAAATCACATAATAGGGCGGGGCTAGGTTTCACAATGAGCCTTGGCTGATTGTGACGTACACCCAACCGTGCCAGAGGCACGAAGGGCAAACTACATGTTCAGCCCTAAGCATCAGCAATTGAGTGAAGGATCTCCAGCCTTTTGTAGCCAAAGGCAAGTACAATCAACCACTCCTTGCTTCCTAGAGCACTACAGGATCCAGGTAGCCAATTGTCTATGAGGGTTGACACACTGCAATCTACATATAGGAGGGCTGGCACGGGTCTCCAGCTAGCCAATCATCGGTGAGTCCTGGCACTCTTGGATTTGCTTGAAGAGAAAAGCGGTCTCACTCCCTAAGAGGTCCAGGGCTGTAACAACAAAAAACAATATAGATTCAATTAATATAAACTAAGAAAAATAAACTAAAAAGCAACATCTCACTAAAATCAACACAAGCTAACAGTCAACTAAAATAAACAACATCTCACATTGCGTTAAAGGCCAGGGTGAAGAGATGAGTTTTCATAAGTTATTTAAAAACAGGCAGAGAAGAGGCCTGTCTAATCTCTAAAGGCAGATTGTTCCACAGTTTTGGATCTGCTACAGCAAAAGCACAATCTCCTCTTAGTTTACGCTAAGTCCTGGGTACAGCTGATCAGCTGACATGAGAGAGAGCGGGTGGGTGTATGAGTAATGTATGAAGCACTGACCTCTATATAAAGGTCATTACAGTAATCCAAGGCGTGGGTAACTGCCTCATAGTGCTGCCGTAAAAGAATTGGCTTTATTTTAGCCAACTGTCTCGGCAAAAAGAAGTTTGATTTTATTACTGCCTGAATCTGACTGTTAAGCTTCAGTTCAGACCCCCAGGTTTGACCCCATGGTTCATGATAGTTAGCTTATTATACTGGGCCAAAAAAATCTAAATACACATTGCAGGTCTCAATGGGGCTACCAAAAATTAATGGAGTTCATTTTTGGTATAGTCACAGAGACTGACACAAAGAGGTCACTCTGCCAAGTAGGATCTGCAGTGCTGTGTTCCTAATACAAACCTACTGCTCCAAACGAGACAGTAAAATAGCATGATCCGCTTTATCAAAGTCCAGCTGTCAAACCTAAAATCATGAGAACAACACAGTCGCCAGCATCAGTAGCTAAAATATGTCAATAAGAATTTTTAAAAGGGATAATTCGATGCCATGTAAGGATTTAAAGCCAGACTGGAAAACCTCTGAAACATTTTGATTTTGCAATTCACATATGCTGTTCTTTATTCACTATAAATAAACTTACTGTCCCTAACCAGGAAGTCTTGCGTTTGGATCCTGTTTTTCCTGTTATTTCCTGTTCTTTCCCTGAACCTGGCACTTGACCTCTAACCTTGACCTTAAAGTCAATCAGATTCAAACTCTGAGACTTTAGTATATATGTTATGAATTTCAAAATCCTACTTTGCAAGGATTCCCAATTGCATTCAGAAGCGTTGGTGTCCATGCTGCCTGTCTGCTCTCCTGGCAGGGTGGTGACAATACCTCATCAGCCTTTTATAGCTGAGGGTAAAAACTATCAAAGTGAGCCTGGAGGCCTGTATGTGACTGTGGACTCAAATGTAGAACAAGATATGGAGACGGCTGAGTTAATTTTACACAAGGTTTATTTGTAAATACAAACAAAGAATTAAATACAATGAGGGATTCGTGGTGTGGTGATCTAAAGTGGCAAACTTAACAGAGGAGATAGTAGTCATATGAAAGTTATCCAGGAGAAAATGAAGGTTAAGGGAGGAACTTGGCTTACTTGGCTGGTGGAGTCTTTCGGCTTAAAGGGAGAGATCTTGTTCTTAGCATTCAGCTGACTCCTAAGGACTTGTTAATGGTAAATAGACTGATTCTTATATAGCCCTTTTCTACTCACCCAGAGTACTGAAAGTGCTTTATACAACATACCACATTCTCACATGAGCACTGTTTTCTATGCTTTTAAGTGCCTACGAACTACAATTCACACACATTCATCCACCGATGGATGCATCAGTGAGCAACTTGGGGTTAATATCTTGACCAAGGATATTTGGAATGCAGACCAGCAATCTTCTGATAAGTAGATGATCTGCTCTACCTCCTGAGCTACAGCCACCCCTGTCTGACCCTCTGCAGGTAGTTGGTGATTGCAGCTTTCCTAGCAGCGTCTTCATGGTTCCCATTTGGTTTCCAGGTACTTGTAGCTGTCCGCGATGTCTGCAATGTTGCCTTCTAGTAGTTCTTTCCCCTCAGTTAAGACTACCTTCCCTCTCTTTGTTCCATTTGCGCAACATCTCTAAAATCAGAAATATCCTGTCTCAGAGTGACGCTGAAAAACTAGTTCATGCATTTATTACTTCCAGGCTGGACTACTGTAATTTATTATTATCATGATGTCCTAAAAACTCACTGAAAAGCCTTCAGCTAATCCAAAATGCTGCAGCAAGAGTCCTGAC
>NW_024583450.1:0-2745 GCF_018398535.1 Haplochromis burtoni
GGAGATAGCAAAAATGTCAGTGACGAATTTACCAGCTGCTACCTGAGATGTAGCTTCTTTGACAGCACTGGCTTCAACCCATTTAGTCAAATAGTCAACAAACACGATCAAATAAGCATTACCAGTGGGGGTGCGGGGAAGTGGCCCAACAAAATCCACACCCACATACTCCCAGGGTTTCTGGGGGACAATGGGAACCATAAGACCGGCTGCTTTTTTCTGACTTGGCTTGGTGAGTTGGCACACTGAGCATGAAATCACATAGCGTTTCACATCAGCTGCCATTTTGGGCCAGAAAAACCTAAAACGCAGTCTAGCCAATGTCTTAGAAACACCCAAGTGACCTGCTGTGGGGTGGTCATGGTAATAGTCCAGCAAGGTGCCTCTCATGGAAGTAGGGGCAAACAGTTTCAGCTCTTTCAAAGGGTGCAAAGCACATGTGGACTTGGGTTCTCTGTGATACAAAAGAGAGTCATACACAACATACTGTAACAAGGTGGCATTGTCCGAGCTGTTCAGAGAGTCTGCTTCAATGTCTCTGAGGAGTGGACCTGTGACATGATCGTCTAACTGCAGCTGTCTGAATTGTGAACGGTCAGCCAGAATGACGGGGGGCAGAGTACGAATGTCCAGGCTGCCCATAACAGCATGATCTGGTAAAAGATCAGTCGGCCTGTCACAGGTCAGAGGCAAAGGGTTGCGTGACAGTGCGTCGGGAACTTTGTTCTGTGCACCAGGTTTGTGCACTATTGTGAAATCAAAGTCCTGCAAACGAAGTGACCAGCGGGCGAGTCGGCCCGTTGGGTTTTGACGAGACATGAGCCACCTGAGACTGTTGTGGTCAGTGAAGATAGTAACATGAACACCTTCAACATATGGGCGGAAGTGTTCCAGAGCCCATATCACAGCGAGGCACTCCTTCTCTGAAGTGCAGTAGGGGAGTTCAGCTTTGTGAAGGGAGCGACTAGCAAAAGCCACAACGTACTCACGACCCTTGTCATCCTTTTGCATCAACACTGCCCCAAGACCAATGTCACATGCATCGGCGTGAATGGAAAAGGGACGGTTGAAGTCTGGAAATGACAGGATCGGGGCTGATGTGACATGATCCTTCAAAGTGTCCATGGCCCTTCGACAGCTGTCGTCCCAGTGGAAAGCATTGTCCTTTCTGGTGATGGCGTGAAGAGGTTCGGCATGGCGGGCATAATTCTGAATGAAGCGTCGATAATAGCCAGTCAAGCCAAGGAACTGACGGACGTGTTTCACTGAGGTTGGGGTATCAAACTCCTTAACCGCCTTTACTTTGTCCGGATCGGGCTTAACACCTGATGATGTGATGCGGTACCCGAGAAAGGTGAATTCATCGAGGCAGAATTGGCACTTTTTGAGCTTCAATGACAAGCCAGCAGCCTGGAGTCTGCCCAGCACCTCCTCAAGATCCACTAAGTGCTGTTCAAAGGTAGGTGAGGCGATAACAATGTCATCCAGGTAGACTGTGCATGTTTTGTAAATGAGGCCAGCAAGCACAGAGTTCATAAGTCTCTGAAAAGTTGCAGGTGCTTTGCAGAGCCCAAAGGGCAGCACCCAAAACTGGAAGAGACCGCAGTGAGAGATTATGGCAGTTTTAGGCTTGGAGTCCTCTGCTACAGCAACCTGCCAATAGCCTCGCACTAAGACCAATGTTGAGACAAACTTTCCCCTTGCCAGAAAGTCTAAAGACTCATCTACACAAGGCAGGTGATAAGGGTCTTTTCGGGTAACTTGGTTGAGCCCTCGAAAGTCCACACAAAACCTTGGTTCTGCGGCCGCTCTATTGACAATGACTACAGGAGCTGCCCAAGGGCTTGTGGAAGGTTCAATGATGTTGTCTTTCAACATTTGTTGCACTTGTTCTTCAATCACACGTTTCGTAGTGGGTGACGTGCGATAGGGTGGGAGATTGACAGGTGTTGCATCACCAGTCTCTATGGCGAGTTCAGTGAGAGCAGTACGGCCAAGACGACCATCAAACAAGGAGCTAAACTTGCTGAGCAGATTGAGTAAAGCATCCTTGTGGTTCTCCGAGAGACTTGCTTCAGACAGTTTGGCTGTAGTGAACCCTTGCTGAGAGCATTTGAAGCAGTAAGGTTCAGGGTTATAGTTTTCTTTGCCACACGAAGGAGGCTGTGGTCTATGTCGTCCAAGCACTGAGTGAAGCTCATGAGCACGCATCCATTACAGAAGTGCCATTAGCGCCATACAGGGCAACTCTGTATTTTTCAAGAGCATGTTTACTAATTAGGTCAATGTGAAATGCACTTCAAACACGTACACACACGCACAGTGTTTGTCGCCAGATGCCACGTTTATTTATCGTTTTCATTTGTTATGACCGACCACAGTCTGACAGCTCCGGTCTCAGCTGATTTCCAGCCTCCCCTCCGCTCCTCTCCCATCTCACTATAAAAGGGAAGGAAACCATCATCAGTCCAAACGCCATCAGCTGTTCTCACCTGCGTCTCCGCCCAGCAGAGTTTTTCTCCCACATTAGGATGTCACAAAGCCTCCACATCATGTGCCACATCTCACTGTTCTGCAGCAGTTCTGGGGGATGTATTAAATACTATAGAGAGGGGATAGCTGCCAAAGGCACTGACTGAAATATACATTTACTTCCTCATGGCTCAGGCCAAAGTGATGAAGGTAAAGCACGACAGAGAAGCTTAGGCAGATTCACATTGGAGTCCAGAGAGCAGGAAAACTGGC
>NW_024583450.1:31152-34968 GCF_018398535.1 Haplochromis burtoni
TTTTGGGCAGCTGCAGAAAGGCAACTTGATCTCCTATGAATCAGATATTCATAGAGGTGTGCTATATAAGTACCAGTCCATTTACAAAGGTCTGTTTATTTATGTTGCTTGATGTGTTTGCAGGCTGATTACCGAGGAAGGATGTGCTTCTCTGGCATCAGCTCTGAATTTTAACCCTTCCCATCTGCTGGAGCTGGACCTTAGCTTGGTCCAGTAGACTCAGGAGTGGAACTGCTCTAGGCTGGACTGAAGGATCTACACTGGAGACTGGACAGACTCAGGTACAGGTATATATTTCTGTTTTATTTTAATAATCTATTGGTTCTGTTTCTGCTTTGGCTCTCGGAGGAGGCGGATGCATCTTTCACCCCCTCCTTCCCTGCTTGCTGCTTCTATGTCCTTCTCTAGTCTCATCTAACTGTAACCCTGAGAGAGCCTCTCATTCTCACTCTTGTTATCTAAAACCTAAAGAAGAAGAACTGGATTTGATCAACTGGTCCCTTAATGCAATTGAAACTCTCTTCTCGACGAGAAGCCTGGGTTTGGGAGAGGCCGAGTGTCTTGGAGGGACATTCCCTGCTGGATACACGATGGACGGGTGGCAGAAGTGGCATGACTGTCTATGAAGGACATTGAAGACATCTACCTATTTGGAACCATGATAATGGGCCTCTTGCTGATCGGAGCTGGCTTGGCCCTGGCTTATCAGAAAGTGAAGAAAGTGGTGAATGCTGTTTAAAACCCCACAAGGCCTGTCGTTAATATCGAAAATGTGGGAAGAGCTGCGGGTACTCAGACTGTTCTTACTGAACGCAATATGGGAAAGATCTTGGAGGAACTCACGGCTTTGAAACGGGAGATACACCTGGAGACCAGTGATGGACACGCCAGCTGGAAGCTTGAAGGCCGAGGCTGATAACACTTGAAGGTTGGCACCGACGAGAACAACAACAATTCTTCCCAGACATACGAGAACGAGTCTCTCCTGCCCGTTTCCTCAAGGCCACCTGCGTAGGCTGCGGACTGTTGTTCTCTGCCTAACAGGCTAAATGTCAGGGCTCGGTGTGCGGGCAGGTGGAGATGTGGATCCAAGTGCAGGACTCTCAGACGGAAATATAACTGAAAACCACAGCTTTATTGCTGGCACTAGTGATGGCCCGCTTGAAGCTGAAGCTCCGGTGCGTGTGTCAAAAAAATCAACGCACTGCTTCAGAAGCACTGTGTAGAAGCTTGATTCGTTTGGCCAGAGTCACGTGATCAGTGACGTCCGAAGCTTCATTTAGAACCTAACTGCTTCGGTATCTGATTCAATGGTTTAATAAGAAGCGAATCATTCGGGATTTGTGGAGTGTTTTGATGGTGACAGATAGCGAACCACTGATCATTCCACTGAGAGATTTGGAGCCAGCGAGGAATAGAGGAGGTTCTGTTGTGTGGGAGAATTTTGAGTTGATTTTTGTCAATCGGGTGGGTTTTCCAGCTTTGTGTTCTGGCGTTTTGCTTTTGTTTTGTGCGTGTTTATTATATCTGAAAACGGGAAAAAGGTAAAATGTCAAAAATCTGCTTCCATAATATAAATATCATTAAATAACTTTAGAAAAACTTCCACTTGACTCTTTACATGTAATGTTGTAAAAATATATATTTTATTGTTTAATTAATCTGAAAATGTTAGTCTGCCAAATGTGCAGCAATTGAATTTATTTATTCTCTTTAGCTGATAGTTTGTGGGCCCAGGTAGACTGTATAACTGCATCTCTACCAGTTTCTCTGCACTCCAGCCTCCTCTGGGCCATGTGAAGGGATTTTCCTTAAGGCAGGAGAAATTATCTCCACGAAAAGGAACAGGTTCGGCCATCGCACATTAGAAACAAATAAAAATGAAAAAGGGTAAAAAAAGGCATGGCCGCTCAAAAAAAAAAGAAAAAAGAGAAAAAAAAAAAAAAAAAAAAACAAAAAAAGAAAAAAAAAACAGGAGAAATTATCTCCACGAAAAGGAACAGGTTCGGCCATCGCACACTAGAACAAATTCTCTTCTTAAATAAAAATGGAAAAGGGTTACCTTAAATGCATCATGTTTTTAATTTGCAAGTTCATAAGCATTTTCCCTTTCCATTTCACAATCAATTCTACCCCCAGGTCAAAAATATGTATAGGAAAATTTCCCTAATATAATATTATTTATAAATACACCCGTCTAGCGATTAATTGCATAAGTGCATGGAGGCAAGACCTCACAGCAGAAGCATACTCCATAATGTGTTGTACATTATTATATGTATATTATATGTAACGTGGTATTTTTCAATTATTGTATTTACCAACATCAAGAAGTCACAAGCAAAGAAAGACCACACCATGGTGCATATTTAAACAAGGAGAGTTTACTGGTCAAAACTATTTATTAAACAAATAAAACACATTTTTTAACCACCAAAAAATACACGTTCAAAGCAACACAACGGAGGCCCAATATCAGACAGAATTCCACTCTGTAGAGTGGGCAATCATAATGAAGCAGTTGGTTTTATTTTGTGGATTCAAGCTGCTCTTCATATTTTTGGCCACCAGATGTCACCAGAGAGGACTGTGTTGAAAAGCTTCGAGTAATGAACCGTTTTTCAATACAAGCTTCAGCTTCAATTTTTGGCCACCAGATGTCACCAGAGAGGACTTTGTTGATAAGCTTCGAGTAATGAACCGTTTTTCAATACAAGCTTCAGCGCTTCAGAAAGCTTCATTTGGCCACAGCTTTATTGCTGGCACAACAAAACAGAAACCAAACATGAAAACACTAACGGAACACACAGGCAGGATCTGAGGGTACGACACGACACCGAGCATGGAAAACACAGGGCTTAAATACACAGGGTAGTAATGAGGGAATGGGCCACAGAAGGGAGACACAGCTGGGGGAGATCAGGGCTAACGAGACGGGGGAGCTAAGCTGCACACACTAACATAAGACAAAGACTTTCACAATAAGACAGGAAACAAGAAGTACTAAACCAGATGCAGACATGACACTGAACAGAAACTGCAACACACATGAGAACCCAAAACCTAAGAACTGATCCCTCACCAAGAATAACAGAAACAGATCCATAATGATAGTAATAAACCAAAACATAATAAACTCAAAATACCGGGTCCAACGGACCCAGAACCGTGACACTAAAGAACACTTTCTCAGGCTAAACAGGACACAGATCCTGACACATGCATCTGTTGAGGAAATCTGTTGAGAAATTCATGTCAGCAATCACAGATGTTTTTTAATATATTTTTTATATGATGTTCTTACACTCCTTGAAATTTGTTAAATTTAAGCAGACTTGTCCTTTACTTTTTGTGGAATATTAGAGTAGACATCTATGAAACTTGGACCAGACGTGGAATGTGTTGAAAGTTAGACGTCAACTACTAAGGATGATTTTTTTTTAAAAATTTTGAATATGATGCAACCAGGCTGTCCCAGTGCAATGTGTGCGCGTGCGCAGTCCCACATGCAGACTTGCCGTGCACACTCACACACCGCATTGAGACAGCCTGGTTGCTGTTATTCAAAAGAGTTAGTGGTTTATATAATTGCAAAGTGTAATTTATTGCAGTTAACTTTTATTTGTTTAGTCGCTTACACAAGTTTTGAGGTGTGGAATAAACTGCAATGGAGTTTGAAAACAAAAAATGTGTGTGCGTGGTTGGAGGATGTGTTGGGGGAAGGTCTTTTAAAACAAAGGGGGGGCTATCAAAAAGTTTGCACTTCATGCACCCTGTGTGTGTTTATAGTGTTTTATATTTAATATTCACACTCGG
>NW_024583450.1:36435-49311 GCF_018398535.1 Haplochromis burtoni
TATATATATATAATCCCACCCTTCTTTATGTATAAAGAAGGGTGGGATCTCATCTTGACATGTCGAGATGACATTAAACTTTTTAAATATGCATGAAAAGAAAACAGAGGTGTCGGTCTACGTGAGTCCACGTCTGTGGATTTGTTACCCTTGGAAGTGTGTTTTTTTAAACCTGTTGTTACTGACCTCGATTTTAAGTTGGACAGACAAATTAGAGCAGTGGTGAAGTTCGGTTTTTATCATTTAAGGTGACAAGGTGGCAAGAGCGAAGTTGGTTCTTTCTAGGCAGCGCCTCGAAACAGCGATCTATGCTTTAATTTCTTCCCATCTGCTGTAACTGTACGCTGCTATGGTTATATGCTCTCGTAAAAGAGAGCAACCCTGTCCTGGCCTCCCTGCACTGGCTGCCTGTGCCTTTTAGAGTTAATTTTAAAATTCTTATGTTTGTTTTTAAATGTTTTAACAATCTTGCTCCGCCTCACCTCTCTGAGCTTCTCCGTGCCTACACACCCTGTCGGTCTCTTAGGTCAGCTGACCATCTTCTTCTGGAAGTAATGAGATCCAGGAGGAAGCTCAGAGGCCATGGGGCCTTTACTATCGTGGCTCCTAAATTATGGAATAACTTGTCCTTCCACGTTAGAGAGGCCTCTTCACTGTTTTAAAACGCATCTTAAAACCTATTTTTATTCTTTGGCTATTGGCCTCACTGAGACTTAGTTTATCTTGTATTTAAATTAATTATTAACTAACAAATTAAATATGTTACTTTTATTTATTTTTTCTTTTATTTATATCATATGTAATTTTATTATTTAGTTCCAATGTACAGCACTTTGTGTCAGCTGTGGTTGTTTTACAGTGCTTCATAAATAAAGATGATGATGATGATGAAAGGTCATAGGAAGACCAATGTGAAACTGTATAACCTTATTTATTAAATACTACCTCGCTGCTTATGTACTAAACCTTTCAAAGTTGTTAGTACCGGTGTAATATATTTGTGGCCACACGCGTGTTTGTGGGGGCGCTGTTTCTTGCTGTGTGATCAAAATTAAAGTAATTCGTGGACATCACACTGATGTGTTTTTCTTGTGAAACATGTCGGTACATCCTATTTAGTTTTTTATAACCTACATATGTATGATATATTTGAATATGAGGAAAAAATCGAGAATAAAAAAGAAAAGCAATAAAAACATGTTTCCGCCCGGTTTCGAACCGGGGACCTTTCGCGTGTGAGGCGAACGTGATAACCACTACACTACGGAAACTGCTAGTGTTAGCTGGCGACGTAGCCAAAAATATGTATTACCAAGAAAGAAACAACGTTAATTACAGTCATTTCTATAGTAGTAAAATTAAACGATCTAAAGTCCAAAGTGCGAGACATTCTTCGTGTTTTCCAAAGACGACAAACGGGCTGTGAGAGTATTTGCCGGACTCAAAGGAGCTTGCAAAGAAAAGCGTCTGGACTTCTTTAAGTTACTTGAAGACGTTTCACCTCTCATCAGAGAAGCTTCTTCAGTTCTAAGGTCAAATGGTGGAGAGTCCCAGAGGGAGTGGGAGTTTCCCCCCACAGAGGGACAAAAGGACCCCTGATGATCCTCTAATCGCCTGAGCCAAGGTGTGAAACTGGGTGTGGGTCCCAAACACCCAGAGTTTCGGGTGAGCTCATTGTGAAGCCTGGCCCCACCTTATCATGTGATTTCCTGAGGTCAGATGGCCCAGGATGTGAGTGGGCGTTAAGGCGTCTGGGGAGGGATCTCAAAACTGGATTATAGATGGCAGACAGTTGGTGTCGTAAACCCCGCCTCTGTTCAAAGATGGTCGCTCACAGTGGACATAGATGCTTCTTTCACTCCTCTTTCAAACCATCTGTCCTCTCTGTCCAAAATGTGAATATTGGCATCCTCGAAAGAGTGACCTTTGACCTTTAGATGCAGATGGACTGCTGAGTCCATCTGCATCATTTGACCTTAGAACTGAAGAAGCTTCTCAGATGAGAGGTGAAACGTCTTCAAGCAACTTAAAGAAGTCCAGACGCTTTTCTTTGCAAGCTCCTTTGACTACGATGACCTGGATGACTGAAAACCTTCACAGACCTATTTGCTGGGCTGTGTTGAATATAGATTCTTATACACCGTTTTATATTTATTCTTTATTCTCAGAGTATTAAACCACACCGAGGGGAGAAACAAAAATGAACACATTAATTTAATGTTTATATAAAGGTAATAATCAGATGTATTCTGGTCTTCCTCTGTGAAATCTCCCGCTCGGCTGCCAGCACACTTATCAATAACTGATTGATCAGATGCTGCCAAAACCACCTCTTTCACCTTGGTTCAACTTTGTGTGACCCCCAGTGTTAGGGTAGGCGAAGCCACAGAAACATACCGTGTGTAGCTGATTCAGCCTCAGATGTTGGTCCTGCCTGATCTGAGCAACAGCAATGTGACTGAGGATGTGTCACATGGAGCAGCGACATCAGCCTTTTCCAAATATGACCCCCATTACTGATGAAACAGCCTGAAAATGATCTCATTCATCTAAATTTATCTCACCGTCACTTATTACCTTCTCACTGTAAACAGAAAAGCGTGGGCAAAGCAGACCCACGTGCCTCTCAGTACGTGACTTCACCCATGTGTGTTTGTTTGTGTTTCTTTCGGATTTGTGGTAGTTCCTCCTGTCCTGTTGCAAGAGCTCTGGCATGTCACAAGTTCATCTGAAAGCCCCCCTGAAAGCCCACACAATCAGCTGCTGGAGTTTGTGTTTCCCTTTCTGGAAGGTTGTGAAAAACAAACGAGGGCAACTTTCAGCATTTCTTCAAAAAAGGTTGGAGCGTGACTCCTTCAGCTTTTGCAATAATTCATCCCGCGTTAGTAAATCTGAAAGCACTTGTACTCTGTTTTAGTTTTGTAAGCATAACAAACACAGGCGTTATTCTTATTATAATTATTATCATAAAAATTATATTACAGTTGAGAAGTGAAAGCAGCAGAATTTCCTTCTTTCTGATTGTTGAAATGTTCACAAAGAGGAAGTAAGCCTTGCCGTGGCACACATACAGTATAAAAGCTTCGCGTCTGTTGTCTTTCAGCTCAGTTGGACTCCGCTGGTGTGTTGCTTCTCAGCATGGAGGGCATCTACGTCAGGCACTTGGAGCTGCTGGGCTACGAGAAGCGCTTCTTCCCGAGTCAGCACTACGTAAGGCTGCAAACATCTTATTCTGCTGCCCTAAAACTCAGATAAAGTCCTAAAAAAAACCAGAGTGTAGAATCTTTTTTAACATCACCAACAGCACCGAGTTCAATTCTGAGGGTCGAGAATCTTTAAACGTCTGATGAACTGTGAAAGTAGCTCCTCTGTTTGTGCCTTTAAATGCCATTTAAATGTGTGCAGGTGTACATGCTGATGGTGAAATGGAGCGACCTCTCAGAGAAGCTCATCTACAGGACGTATCCTGAAATCCACACATTCCACGTAAGTCCATCTGCACCACGAAATAAAGGCTCTGCTCAGTAACGTTTGGACAAAATAAAGTTCAGTCGTCAGAGCTCAAAAATATTTTGTTTTCATCACAGAAATCTTTGAAGGACATGTTTCCGATCGAGTCCGGTCAAATAGAAAAGAGAGACAGAATCATCCCCTCATTGCCAGGTAAGAAAGAGGAAGCTCTCCTACTGTAGGTAAGTTATTTATATGTAACACTGCAGAGGTCAAAATCAACACCTCAGCAGGTAATCATATGAAACCACGGAGTAGTATTAAAAGAATCATTTCCAGTCGTATCTTTTCTGTGTAAAACCCCTCCGCTTTCAGGAAGCACCTGTGATTATCAGCCTCTTGCGGCCGGGCTCACTTCTGCTTTTCCCCCAAACGCAACACAGCTGAAATCAGCCGGTGTCAAAATGCAGCTCTTGAGCAGCAGTTACAGTGAAATTTAAATACAGGAGAAAAAATACGTTACGAAAAAGAAGAAGTGGGAGAACTGTGATTAATTCTCCGAAGAATATATGGCAACACGAGTCAGAGCAGCGCGTTGCACCGGTGACACAACACACAGGTTACTTTGACTGGTCACAGCGTGCAAAGACAGCAGCTGTGAGACGTGCAGACTTTTAGAGACATTTTAGGGCATTTCCCGTCTGATTTTTGGAAGTTTGGATCCTTTCATTTTAAACAGAAACATGCGAGTCCTCGTTTTCACTGTCATTTTCTGTTCCTCTTCAAAGAAAACAGAACTGCCACCTTACACACCCCTCTTAGGAAACTTTCATTACAAAACAGCTGTTGCGACGTGAAGGACAAGACAAAACTGCATCTGTATAAATATATTGAAATATATCTTGTAAATATATTATGTTTGAGATGCAAAAGTAGGGGAGTCTTTTTTACAGTGCAAATGTTTCGTTTGCTTCCAAACAGCCAAACCTTCTTGTAGTTTAAAGCCATTCTCCAGGTTTTCTGAAGATCTTTCAACATTTTGAACATTGGCTGCTTTCTTACTCAGTTTCAGTCAAGTTCATTAAAGCATAAAACTGCACCTTACTCAAATAAACCACTGATGTGTGTCCACAAAAGTTGGCAAAGAACCAATTTTAAATAGGTTCTTTAGGGACCAGCAGTCTGTCTCCAAACACATCGTCTGTTCCCGTTTCTTTAGTCGAATGTATGAAAAATTCAAGAAGATAACACAGGTCAATAGTGTAATATTACGGAGCCCCGCAGGGGACATGGGAGGAAAAAAATTAAGACGGACTTTTGCGAGATCTCCGAGTAATCAATTATTACTTAAACCAACTGTTAACTGTATATTTCTGTACATTTTCGTATTATGATTCATATTTCCACATTCAGTGACCTTGTTTATAGGTAATTTCAGTGTTTGATCGTGTAAAAATGTTCCTAATTTAATGTCTAAAAGCACTTGACAAAAAGGAAGAATCCCATGTCAAACTAGCGCATCTAATTCTATTTTCATTACTGGAAATAACCGTATTTTTATGGGACAGTTATTTTCTGTTATTTCACGGTCGTATTTTGGTGCCTCAGCTGCCGGAATATTACCGTTGTTTTACGATGTTTTTTTTAACAGTGTATAATATAGTATTTTTGCACTAAGAAGGCGATTCCTAAAGATAGCTGACAACTTGGCACATCTCGTAGCATCCATCCAACCACTCATGTTTTTCCACCCATCTAATTCAGACAGATGGGTGGAAAAACCCATCTGTCTGCTTAATGCGGCATTAAGCAGCATGGGGGGTAACATTTTATAGTTCAGTAGCCCTGCACGGATGGATGGATGACATCTCTGCTACAGAAAGCATTGACTGAGGCCAAGGCTGGATGTCTCTTTGCAGCCACAGGCTCTGCATCTTTTACACTGACTGTAGATCATCCAAACAGGAAGCTCTTCCTCAGTTATTGCAGGTGCAGAAAATTGAGTGTCATCAGTTTAGCAGTGAAAAGTTGGTAGCATTTACTGAGCATAAAAGAGGACCTAACATGGATCTTTGAACAACAGTTTCCTGTTGTTATAGAAAACATTACCCCAAAGACACAGACTGTGTTTCTGTCCTCAGCTCCTCGGTGGTTATGGGAAAGCGAGAAGTCAAGAGAAACCACAAAGAGCACCCTGGCTGAGTACTGCCAAAAGGTCATCAGCCTGCCGCCTCACATCTCCCGCTGCAAACACCTCTCCAGCTTCTTCAAGGTCCGACCAGAGGATGAAAACCCGCCTGCCCCAAACACGTCAGTACATCACGCACGTCTCTGTTTACGTTACGGCAGTTAAACATAGAACGATGTATAAATGACCCTTTCCTCCTCAGACTGAAAAGAGCCGAGACCTTTTTGGTGTCCAGAGACCAGGCTCGAGACGTAGCGTCCGGTAAGACTCACTTACTCTCACAGCCTTCTGTTATTCACGTGTTACATTCTGTAATTCATTCAGGACCACTATGGTCAGAAGCAGCAGTTATATTTGGTGTGATGGCAGCCATGTCCTTCTAAAAGGTGAAGGAAAGCACAAGACAGAGCAGACAAAAGATGTGACACTGATTAGATCAGAGACCCTGAAAGGGAGGAGCTGAGGAAAAGGTGGGCTGCAAAGAAACTTGGAGAGACCAACGTGTCTATTTCCTGATCCCACCTCAAGATTGTCCTTCATAACTCTGTTTCTAAACAGACTGTGAGCTCTTTGATCAAATGTTTTAATAAAAACAAAAGTTGGGTGTGATTTGTTTTGGCCACACGGTTACTGGGCACATGTTCAGAAACTGGAAGACATCATCATCCAGATGTTGCAGGTCTTTTTAATGAGAGTAAAACAGATTCTTGTGTTTGACTTCTCAGAGATTTCCGCCCCCATCATCTTGGACACCTACAGAGTGATTGCGGACTTCGAAAAGTCGACCAAGTATGAGATCACTCTGCACACCGGTGACCTGGTGGAAATCGTGGAGAAAAATGAGAACGGTGATAAAACAACTGAATCTTTTAGAGTTTATTTGTTATTCTGAATTTTAGAGCCTTCGTCTTTTCCCTGAAAATTTTATTTGCCAGTGATTGTTTTGTTTTGTTTTGTTTTTTCTATAAACCACATCAGGTGAAAATTAAGACTTGCTATTTGGTTTGCTAGCCCCACCTCTCGAGTGACTAGTGATTTTTACCACACATCTGGTTTTTATATACATTTTAGTTCTGGCCTGCCAAAACTTTGCATGTTTCTTCTGATTCTTCTTTAAAAGGAAGCCTACCAAAGGGCACTTCTTATGAGCAGCACGTCCATCATTTCCTGGTCGTGCTGTCTCTGCAGTAAACGACCATATAAAGAAGTCAGTGCGATGAGCTGATATTAGAGGAAAGCTTTTGACTCACTGGGATTACGCATACATTAGTTACCCACATTCTTTCTTAACTTCAGTAAAAAGAAAAACAACAATAATCAAACATGTCTGCAGGTAAAAAAGACAAAACGTAAAACAGCATAGTACAGAGTTTATAATAAAGGTACAGATTTGAAATCCCTATGTTAGGGAAAATGAAAAGATACAAATACTCTGAATGTTTTTTGTTGTTGTTGATTTACTATTCAGTGATGATAAATTCTAGAGAAACAGGAAGTTGGTGTTACGGCACAGTTAGTCAAGTTTTATGGTGACACTGCCTGAAAAAGAGGAGCTGGGGTGGAGGAGAGGTTGCAACGTAGCTTGCAGATGCAGAAGGAAAACAAAGGTTTTGCTCTGATTGCGCCTCGAATTGGTTTAAGTAGAGTTTTATGTGATCTGTCTTGATGCATGCTGAATCATCCAGGTAAGTAAATCCCAAAAGGTTGATTCTGTTTATCTGGACGTAACGTTTTCAGTGGGAGAAATGTTTCGTCGCTCATCCAAGAAGTCACTTGGATGAGCGACGAAACATCCTCAGGAAACATAAGGAAGTCCAAGCTCCTCAGCATGACCCGGTTGACTGAAAACCTACACAGACATCTAAATACCACCTTTACCACTCTGACTTTTACTTCAGCTCTTGTTTCCTACTTCTAAATTATGCCACTTTGGTCCAGAATCTGCAGTATTTCCAGTCACAGTATCACACACCGTATATGAAAGAAGGTCTGAAAGGTGAAGCCAGTGCAGAAGCGTCTTGAATGTGCATTCTTTCTCATGGCCACCGGGGGGTTTATTTTTAAGCCAATAGAAAACAACCCATCTTCTCACTTTAACGCTGACCTCAGTAAACACTTAGCTGAATAATTTATGTTGGTCTCGAATTTCAAGCCTTACTGAGTGACGCTTGATGTTCCTGCTGTGATCAGGTTGGTGGTTCTGCCAGTATGAGTCAAAGCGAGGCTGGATTCCCGCGTCATACCTGGAGCCTCTGGATGGACCGGACGAGGCCGAGGACGTTGAACCCAACTACGAAGGCAAGAAGCTCTGGTTTTAATCCGCCGTGGGTTGTGGCACTCTTTCTTTTAGGCACACGTTCATATAAAATCCTGTGTGTCACTCAAGGAGACGAGCACATCACCATCCAGGCCTACAAGGCGGAGCAGGACGACGAGATTTCTTTGGAGGTCGGTGAAACTGTCGAGGTCATCCACAAGCTACTGGACGGGTGGTGGGTCGTAAGGTACGACGAGTCCTTCACTTCAGAGCCCCTTCAGTACATTTAACAGACGCTTGATCTCACAGACTCTGCATTCATAAAAAACACAGATTCAGAGAGTTTTTGTACTTCGACACCGGTCTCAGTTTTTTACATGGAACCACTCTGCTTGTTTCCAGCTCCAGCTTCTTATACCAAGACCAAGTCTTGGTATAAGACAGCCTACAGCCATAGCTGTGTACCTGAGATGAACATATGAGGGATATCCCCTTTCTGTATGACAACATACAGACTGCACAGACAGTTTATAAAAAATATATTTTTATACACTCAGCTCAACTCAGAAAACAGGTTGCCTAATGTGTATTTCTCAGACATGCTGCACTGTAGGGTTATAAAGTTAAAGAAAAGCTGTTGTTTGAGACTAATTCCACATTTGTAAAGTTCATTGAACCTTTTTTTCTTCTTAAACTGCTGTTTTGTACAGGAAAGGAGACGAGACTGGATATTTCCCCTCTTTGTTCCTGTCGAAGGCCGGAAAGAGAGAGAGATTGAACCCGGGTGGGCAGAAGCCACCACCTCGCAGGTCTGTGCCTCATCTTAAAATACATAATGAGCTGGTTTCTGTTGCCAGGTCTGCAGTGCCTCCTCCATTCTCATACTGGCATTTTATTGTGTAACATCAGATTAAAGGGAAGTGAGTTGTGAAAAAACCCTCAGGATGTGAGTTCATTTCTCCTTGTTGCTTTATGGTCCGCTTATGTGCTCATAGAATTAGAAATTCCAGAAAATGCTCTGCAGGAGTTATTTTTGGGTGTCTGGGTCATTTTTCTGCTTTTTAATCTGCCACAGCTGACAGGAAATCAGCAGCTATGTAACAAAAACAGATAATATTACCAATTTTGTGTAATTACAATTTGCAGGTTATGTCACCTTCAGTTACCCCCAGATGCCCATTATGAGTTGGGTTAAAACACTGAGGATTGAGGGATTCAGGTTATATATTTGATCTCAGCGATGGATACAGGTTGGATAAATGCTAAAATACAGGATACATTAATCCAGGGGATGTTGAACCTTTTGAGTCAAAGGACCAGTTACAGGGGAAGAAATCTTCCAAGAGCCTCAGATTTAATACTAAACTTTTGCAAACTGTTTTCCACCCAAGAAGAAACAAAGTCTATCACCTCACCTTTTTTGCAGCTTGCAGCTGTTCCAAACACTTAACAAACCCACCACCTGTCCTTTATCTCCCTCAGATCGACCATCAGAAATGCCAAGAGCATTCATAACAAGTCTCGCCAGCGGCTCAGCCAGGAAACCTACCGCCGGAACAGCCGCCGCTACTTCCAGCAGAAAGGCAGCCGGCTCAGCGAACCACAGAGGAACTCCAAGAATGCAGCAAAGTCCCCGCTGAAGGAGAGGAAGAACCAGGGTAATGACCACGTGTCCACCACTGTCTTAAAAAGTCTTAAAATCTCTGAAGTAAATAAAACATACATTTAGCAGTATTCACATGTTTGAACATCTACTCTTTTAAAGTCTTTCAAAAAATGCTAAAAGGTTTTTTGTTTGTTGTTTTTGTTAAATTAATTGTTTTTCAGTTCGTTCATTTTAGAGGTGTCAAAGCAAATATGCTACTGCAAACAGAAAGCTTTTGAGGCATGGCTGAAACTGATACAGGGTATGTGGGAAACCGTACGCGATCTGCTCCACATGATGGAAATCGAACTAAAAATGTTCACACACACTGGAAATCTCCACATATGTGTAATTTTCTCTAACAGGACAGCAGTCTGTGCTCCTTTGCATCACTTGCAGGTAATTTGATGTATAAAAACACATCAGAGCCAAACTGAGAGGATTTTTGACTTCCTCGTAATCCCATTTTGCAACAAAATGGTTGGTTTGTTACAACCGAGTTAGATGCGCAACAGAGAGCGCTAACTAGTCCTCAGCCAATAAGAATGAAGGGAATTAAATGGGTAAAACTTCATAAAAACCACGTACAGATCTCAGCCACAGAGAGACCTTTTACCAACACCAAGCCCAGACATACGATTGCATGAGGAAGGTCAAAAGGCATAAAAGTCTTTGACAGGTTGAATATGGATTCATAATACTGGAACATTTTAGTCCTAGGAGGAGGCCAACGATCCACTGAGATGTCCAGCTATCTTTATTAGAACCATCAGAGTAAACCTTAGAGCGTTTTGGTTCCTTCAAAGGCCTGTTTGGGGATTGGAAGCTTGTTTTAGGGTTTAAAGGTAGACTTGAATTCAGGGCGAAGGTTGAGTACATGTTTGTGGTGGTTAACATCGTGTTAAGAGTCTTGGGAATACATTAATGAACAGTTCTTGTGATACAAATTCGGAATTAGGACGATATTTGACAGGAGCAGAGGTGGAAAGTAATGAAGTACAAATACATATGTTACTGTACTTAAGTAGAATTTTCAGGTATCTGCACTTTACTTGAGTAGTTTGTCTTCCGACTACTTCTTACTTTTCTTGCCTACATTTTTGAAACAGGCTTGTTTGCTTTAACACATTTGAGACGAGTTATATTATGAAACATGCTGCGAAACAAAGTGACGTACTTCAGCTGTTACTGGAGTATTTTTTAACACTAGTATCTGTACTTCTACTTAACTACAGAATGTCTCTGATAAAGTTGTGCCACCTCTGGACAGGAGTCTCAACCAGACCATTAAAACCAAACAACTGGTGACACTTCTGTTTCAGTTAGTGTGAACTTGGTCTTTAATGTTATTCCTCGAACCCCAGGCTGACCTGCTCGTGTTGCTGTTTCTGACTCACAGATAACATTCCCGAGATGTCCGGCACCAGCTCGGAGAGCGAGCTAAAGAAGGAGGCGCCGGTCATCCCTCCCCGACCCAGCCCAGAGCTCATCTTGGAGCGCTGCACCGACAACACCTGCAAGAAAGTCAGCATCCACAAGTCACCGTCCAGCTCCTCAAGCTAGCACAAAAAAGATTTGACGGAGAAATCCTTACAGAGCCGTTTTGTTAACAAGAGTCCTAGTTTTAGAAGACCTTCATGTTTTGAGTTTTTAGATATATTACAAGGTGTGGATAAAAGGGCTGGAAATGTACTATGATTTTCTAACTGCCATCAAACGCATGGAAAGACCAAAAAGCAGCCACGTGTCAGTAAGTTATTCATTGGTTTGTGAACACGTCTTTAATTCAGCCTTTCAAACATTTCCTCACTTCTTAGGACGAAATGTGTTTTTCTGGGATTATTTTCAGTGGCGTAATAGTCCATCTTTTCTAGCAGATGGACGGTCAGAGTAAATGACAGAGTGTAAAGTTACGTGGTTTGACTTTAGGCAGCAGTACATTTTGTTTCAGAGCTTTATCTTTTAAAGACTCCATGTTTTATATCTTTGGACTACCAGAGCAGCTTTGTATGATTCGAGTCCAAAATAATGCCTGTTTGTCTTACACTGGGCTTGAGCGCAGCTCCTAAATTACTCCTCTGTCTAACATAAGCTGTTTTAGCTCCTCCTCTTTTTGCTTTCTTCTGATTGGCTGCCCCTCACAAACAGGTCTGAATAGCAGGTTGTCTGCTGTAGATGTTAATCTCAAAGATAACACCATTAAATTTTATTATGATTATAAGCAGTATTGAAACTCTGACCCACCTGCACCATTAACATGTAAATTTGGAACTTTGGTGATAAAAGAATAACCGTGTCTTTGGCACATTTTTATTAGTTATCTGGGGGTAAAAATGCTTTGTTTTGTTTTAATTTGTAAGCTTATTTTTTAATTTATGCCAAATATCAGCACAAAAAAATGGTTTCGGAATAAGTAAATACCTGCATTTGTGGAGCATCACCTCACCTTTTTATTTGCTTGTTGTCCTATTTAAAGTGTACATGTTACGCGACTCTGACTGTCATACCTCTATTTTTTTGTAAATTGCTTTATTAACTATAAAAAACAGTTCGAGGTGTTCACTGGGTAATTTACTTTTATTAGAAAATAAAGGCCATTGCACAGCACATGTGCTTTATGTACATGAAACTCTTTATGTAATTTTTGGTGATTCAGTCATCTGTGGTTGCAAATTTTAAAGCCATCCTGATACCTTCTCCCACCAACGATGTGGAGATCCAACTTTTTTAGATCCAGTTAAAATCAAGGTACTCAAACAGATGCTCTGGAAAAATTCCAGAATTCTTGGAACAGAGTTTAATACACCGAATCATATGAACAGCAAGAAAATACATACAAGGTATAGCAAGATAACACATAGCAGAAAGCAAGCAAAGCAAACCCCCGAGGTGTACAGCCTTAAGCACAGACAGCAGAGCAACACAGAGACGGACGCCTCTGGTCCTCTAATATATGGGGACCAGTATCCCCGCCCCCTGCTGCAGCGTAACTTTCCCACCCGTCCTCCAGCCAAACACAGCTGCAGGCTCAGGTAGCAGCCAAGGTCCTGGCCAGAGGCCAGTCAGGACTGGCTACGCTTTTGGCTTTGGCTTTTCACAATAGGTCATGACACGGTAAAATATCGCACATAAATCCTAATTATTAAATCTTACACAGAAAGTGGCATAATCTTATAATATACAATCTTATAACTACATAGGTTACATGCTTAACACTGTGATTCTCATACTTTAAAACACTTCAGTGTAGGTTTAAAGTGTGTGTGTGTGTGTGTGTGTGTGTGTGTGTGTGTGTGTGTGTGTGTGTGTGTGTGTGTGTGTGTGTGTGTGTGTGTG
>NW_024583450.1:49331-56213 GCF_018398535.1 Haplochromis burtoni
GTGTGTGTGTGTGTGTGTGTGTGTGTGTGTGTGTGTGTGTGTGTGTGTGTGTGTGTGTGTGTGAGTAATTATATTGTATGATATTTTATTGTGATGTGCTCAGGATCTCTGTTACAATGTTACTGTTTTGGTTGTGTTGCATGAAAGACATTGAGTGTGTATTGAGAGAGGTTAGTTACCGGATCTGGAGAGTGAGTTATTCAGGAGAAATTCTCTCCTTACATTAACTGCCCTGTTACTGTACCACCTTAATAAACCATGTCCTTAAGACTCTACGTGGAAGTTAAAATATATGTTCAGTAGGTAAGGTAAGGTTTATTTATCAAGTGCTTTTCGTAGACAGGCAGTCACAAAGCGCTGTACACAAAGGTTAAAATAAAGAAAACATTAAGTAATAAAGTAGACAATATAAACAATGCAAATTCAAAACAATTCAACAATTCTATCTATATATAGTGTATATAGTTATATAGGTATACATGTCACACAAGTCCACCACACATACTGCCATCATTACGTATTCGCATAATTAGTGACTGTTTCACTTTGAGTTTGTTCTATAAAAGCAAAACAATTAACAATTTTGATGTACAATTATGAAGGGAAAAGAAATTTTAAAAAACAGGATGACCCCGACGTGATTTGAACACGCAACCTTCTGATCTGGAGTCAGACGCGCTACCGTTGCGCCACGAGGTCTTGTGTACAAGCAGTGGGTATATGGTCATATGAATAAGCACCATTCATGCTAAAGTCTTTTTTTTTTAATTATATCACAGTAAAACACACGTGCTACCGTCATTTGTAGCATCACGAAACAAAAGCGACATAAAGCCGCCGTCATGTGTCGCGTCGCTGTCGTTCAGCAAGGTAAAGCTAGCGAAAGCCGCTAGCGAAGGGCTAACGGCTAAGCGACGCTTAAAAAGCAGGGCTCTAAAGTAGTTAAAAGTGAAGGGAATTGTTAGTTTTGTGTCGCCGTCATTGTACCGATATAACACACAATGAACAGTTCTTCTGCTCGTTGATTAATATTACTGCACATAACCATCTCGTATAACGTATATGTACTGTACTATGAATTTAACTGGTGACACATGCCAGATATCTGTCCCTGGTGGTCTAGTGGTTAGGATTCGGCGCTCTCACCGCCGCGGCCCGGGTTCGATTCCCGGTCAGGGAACATCAATTTTACAATATTGCTTTAATAACATGAATTTACAAACTTTTTTTAAATGAAAAGTGATTCTTTAGTTATTTATGTCAGTATGCACAGCACAAGATTCACTAAAGCAAAGATACTCTCAGGCTGTTGTATTTTTGGTGCATCTTAATGTTCCCTGCAGAGAGATTGCGTGTTCTGGCTTGCTGCATAAGGGCACGACAAGTCATTCAGAATTAATAAAGCGAGAAGAGGAAGTCAGGTGATTAAAACTTCCCTTCAAAATAAAAACGCAGTTTCACATTAGAAACGTCTTTCACCTGTCAGAGGAGCAGGGTCAGCAGGACACCATATGCATTGGATGGGTAACCAATTATGACGGGGATCAAGTCACTCTGGTATTCACAAAAATCAACGAATCAATAAATAAAATTGTATAACAGCAGCAATGAAAGTGTAAAAATATCTATCTTAGATTGCAGAAGCAAATTGTCTGCACAGGCTAGGGTGACCAACCGTCCTCTTCTTTTGCACTTGTTGACTTGTAAAAGCATATAAAGACATTTTTTATTTCATAATTCATTAACCACACAGAGAAGGCATTGTCTAAATATGTTAACGTTTTCTTGAAGCAAACAGTATTTTTAAAGTTTTTAACGACTGGTCCAAGTGTCCTTTATGGAAATCAAAATATGGTCTCCCGGGCTCATCAGTGTCCTCCTCAGTGATTGTTGGTGATATGGTTGTTATCAGTTGTATATCAGCAGAATTCAGCTAAAAGGGGGACAGTGATTTATTGGGGAGCCTGGACCCTTGAGGTCCAGCTATAATCCCAGCACTGTGGGAGAGGAACGTTATGACCTCCAAAACTAATGTTTAGGTATGCATGTGACACCAGTGACTGAAAAAGATGTTTCATTTATACAGCAGCCATCCCAAGGCAAGATCAAAGTGCAGTTAAAGTAAAGACCCCACAGCACCAGACAGAGAAAACCACAATGATCAGATGATCCCTTATAAGCAGCACTTGGCAAGCACGGGGAAGAAGAGCTTCCCTGTGCCATAACTGCCATAACTGCAGAACCAACTTCAGATATTGTCATTCATCATGCTGAAGGGGGACAAAGTGAAAATATATTAACGTCTCATTGATTTCTTAGTGTTTGACATATCTCTCTCACTTACATGTTTCAGATCATCAAAAAAATGCAATAAAATTACTTTTAACAAGGCTTGGCTGGATTTTTCCTCTTAATAAAGAAAAACATAAATCGAATTTGTTTTCACTTGGATTAGCTTTGTGTTAAATATATTAAAATGTATTTAATGATCTTAAAAAGTGTGACAAAAAGAAAAGCAAGGTATTGTCATGTACATCCTCTCTCACTTCTCTAAATCTGTTAAACTGGTAAATCTCTTCTTCAAACTGTCTCACAGTTAATTTTAAGATTATGTTTCTTTCCGCAATTTTATGTATGTTCTACTAAACGTGCAATATTATTTTATTTATTTATTTCTAAATTATTTCTGTGAAAGTCTAAAAAGGTGCTATATAACTTCCATACTAATTTACTTAAATGTATTATTTATGTTTGAAAATCTCACCGGAAATGCGCCGGTCGTGTCAGCGCTAGCTTGTTGCTCGATGCAGCAGCAGGAGCAGCCTGTATGGTGACCGTCACAGAGAAAGACAGTAGAAAAGAGAGGGGCTAAAACGAGAGAGGAGGACTCACCGCTCCCGGCCTCCGCTCATGCATGCGGACAGCGGCCTCGGACCGGACGGACGGACAGCAGGACCGCGAATCACCGGAAACATGGCGGCGGGAACAACAAGCTGCTCGGAGCCTTAGCGTCCACAAATCAGAGGCAGGAGGCGAGCGGAGGAGCATCACCTATGCAGGTCACCTCAGACATCTCTCTCTGTTGATGTGTCTGTGCCGAGCCAATGCCCGGCATGTGCTACTGTATTTACTTTATTCTTGTCAGTCATTAACAATCTTGTGCTCTGTATCTACTGTGCAGCATCATCATTGAACCTGTTATTTTTCACCCGTTTTTAAATGTCCTCCTTTCTTCCATTACTCTGATCTTTGCTGTCCAACAGCAGCATCATGTGTCTGTCCTGGTGCCATCGTGAGTGAAGCAGACAGCAAAAGTGCTCCTGAGGCCTTTTAGTCCACAGTGCATTAATGCAGCAGTGATAACAGAACAAAGCAACGTGCTGCACATTTATCATAAAAACACAGTCTGGGTTTCTTTACTCTGACACGTTTATTATGAGTCTTTACTAAACTAGACTGCAGCGTAACATTTTATTTTTTGTTCTAACACGTTTGCTCCAGTTTCCTTCATTAAGAGTTTATTTTAGATAAACTGTGAAAGAAAGAGTGGACTGGATGTGTATGAACCCTGTGTTTACTGTATATATTCCTTTCCACAGAGGCAATGAGGTGAGCGCTGAAAGCAGCATCCTGTTTCAAACCATCAATACGATCAACGCACTAAGACGAGCCATGGCCTACAAGGTAATGTGCTCACTTCGCCCTCTCAGGTCATCTGCAGTGTTTGCTCTGAATCCTCCGAGCGATATAAATCCGTCCTCTCTGAGCCTGTGTTTGAAATCTCAGCCTCTCTGCGCTCAGAAACGTGTGCTTTGTGATGAAGCTGACTCACAGAGTCAGCAGTAGTACCAGCAGCAGATGCTGTGGGTGTCGAGTTTCATTCACACAGCTTCAGCTGCGCTGAGTATCAGTACAAACATCACAGGGGTGGCACAGCAGCTGTTATAGTAAACAGGAAGCAGCGCAGCAGTGAGGTGTTTGTTCACAAAGTAAAACCGTTTCTGCGTCTGCAGGATCGATCCATCGACCGTCAAACTGCACAAAAGTTCCCCGGCAGGCCTCTCAGTAACCTTCAAACTATGACTGTAGAAGTACGTGAAGATGTTAAGACCTTGATCTATGCCCTTCAAGTTTCATTGGAAGTCTGTCGTACTGATGAAGCTCAAATATGCAACATTAATTAAAAAAGGCCAGATTTCACCGTGCACCCTGTTTCCAACCAGCCGGGAACGTGTGAGGATTTTGCTCATTTAGAGTCAAACCAGTGAGTGCTGCGTTAAACTGCTGCGCCTGTGTTCAGTGAGGATTTCAGGAGATGTGATCTGAGGCGTAAATGTCCCACTGCAGCCGACCAATCAGCTGCTGTGCGCTGTGACGCCGCTGCCAACCTCCCTCAGCGGACGGATTAAAACACGCACACGCCGGCCTTTTTAATCACGGGTAGTTTATCTGTTCATATCTCCTTGCATGACACACACACACGATTCTGCTTTCTGTGTGAGGAGCAGCTTGATTTTGTGATCTCGTGAAGAGAGAAGAGGCCATTTTGTGTCAGTCTTCACTTCCTGGCGTCTTTAAAGAGCCGTTTCAGCTGCAGAGTGAGTATCTTCTCAAAGATGCGTGTGTGTGGGGGGGATTTGTCTTAACATCTTTAATCAGATGCCCTGTCACAACATCTGTTTGCAGTCAGCAGCACTAAACTGATGCTGCCTCCGTTCACGGGATCATGTTGGAGGCTGGATAAGCTGGTAACCTGCAGATGGACGAAGCCGCTCGGATGCAAAACGCCTCAGATGCTAAAAACTTTTATTTAATAAAACCTAAAATGAGCAAATAAGGAAAATCATCAGATTATTATCACCAAATTATTCCACAATAAGAGCGTTTGTGGGAAAGCACCCACTGCTGTGGCGCTGACACCTCCAGCTTGATTTCTAAGTGCGAGTAAATGAAGGCTGTTTCTCGCCGAGCGGCTCGCACTGAAGACACGCTTCATAATTTGAAGTGAATGTGTTGAAACAAAGTGTGAGCGCAGGCAAAGGCTGCGTCCACACTAACCCGGATAGATTTAAAACTGTGTTTTCGTCTGAAAGCGCTGACGTTCCAGTCCTGCACATGCATGAAACGCAAAAGCGAGTGAGAATCAAAGAGTTTGATCTGTAGCACGTACAGACTGATAATAACCTTTAATAGGGCTGTCAGAGCTGAGAGCAAACACAGCAACTGCTGCTCTCCGCTGTCGTAGTTTAATTGGTCACATGACCGCATCATATGACTAACACGCGTCATCGTTTTCGAAAGTCTCCGTTTTCGCTGTCCACACTGCGACGTGAAAGCACCGTCTTCAAATGAAAGCGTTTTCAAAACGCTGCGTTTTCCATCTCAGTGTGGACGGACAGAGAGGGCTGACGCAGAGACAGGCAACCATATTCACACCTGATTCAGTTACCAATGAACTGTCACGTGTTAGCGCTGCCACCGGCTGTCCAGATTTCATTTATTTATTCATAAAGCACGTTTAATAACAACAGGGAGCTGACCAAAGTGCTGCACAGAGTAACAGTTAAACAACGACAGGTAAGAAAATTAAAAGAAAATTAGGATAAAAGAATTGGTAACTCTCACACAGTTTCAAAAGCCAGAGTAAAAAACTATGTTTTAAGATGCGATTTAAAAAGAGTGACAGTCGGGGCCTTTCTAATGTGGAGAGGTAGATCGTTCCACATTTTCGGTGCCACAACCGCAAATGCCCGATCTCCTCTATGAACCATCCTAGACTTATGTGAGGTAAGGAGCAGGTGATCGCTTGATCGAAGGGCTCTAGACGGCGTATACAGCTGCAATAGGTCAGACAAATAGTCCGGTGCCCGGCCAACTAGCACTTTATAAGTCAAAAGTAAGATTTTGAATTTAATTCTAAAACGCACTGGAAGCCAATGAAGGGAAGCAAGCACCGGAGTAATATGTTGGTGTTTCTTCACACGAGTCAAGAGGCAAGCTGCAGCAAGTTGGAGCCGGGCCGAGCTGGACTGACTGACACCCACATACAGTGAACTGCAGTGATCCAGCTGAGATAAAACGAACGCATGAATTGCTTGTTCCAAGTTAATAAAAGATAAAAAAAGATCTCACTTTGGATAGGAGCCTTAATTTAAAAAAGGACCGCTGGACAACTGAATTAATTTGTTTCTCGAATGTAAGTTTGCTATCCAAGAAAACCCCCAGGTTTTTTACATGCGTTTTAACAGCACATGTTAGGTTGCATAAGTCCAAATCTGGGGCATTGAAATTACAGCTCGGTCCAAAAATAATTACCTCAGTTTTATCCTCATTGAAGGTAAGAAAATCTGAGGCCATCCAGGTTTTAACTTCATCGAGACATTTGACTAGCGATTCCATGGGCGTGGAGGTGTTTCTATTAAACCGAAGATAAGTCTGGGTGTCGTCGGCATATGAGTGAAAGCAGATGTTATGCTTCCTAAAGATTAGGCCTAGGGGCAACATGTAGATTGAAAAAAGCATTGGGCCTAATGTGGAACCCTGCGGGACACCACAAGTAAAAGGAGCTGGGGAAGAAATAAAATCATCAAGGCTCAGGGGAAAAGTCCTGTCGGAGAGGTACGACCTAAACCGTTCCAAGAGGATACCTTTGATTAGAGCAGGGCGATATGGCCAAAAATATTTATCACGATATATATTTGAAAATTTGCGATAACGATATAACCGACGATATAATTGATGCGAGACAAAATACAACTCCACAACATTACTAGCGCACAAAGAAAACCTTCCTTTTATTTTCACTTAAACAAGAAGCTGGTTTTTATGTACATTAAAGCTTTATAAAAATGTAACAGTGCAAATGCAAATTCCTTGCTGAAA
>NW_024583450.1:58153-59751 GCF_018398535.1 Haplochromis burtoni
CTACAGCCCAGCCCATGCAGCAGTATATGAATGACTAACCTCGTATTGTGGATGGATTATCTCAGTTGTTCTCCTGGCTGAAGTTTGGTCCTTTTACAGCATCCTGCCATTACGAAGAGGATTTCAAACTCCAGGCTCAGACGCTGAGCATAATAACAAAGATTTCACAGCTGCTCTGTTCCCAACTTCTACTGCATGACTGACAGCCTGGAGTTTGAAATCCTCTTCGTAACCACGGCGCTTACAGGTGCCATTTATGGTCCTTATACACACACAATACGGTAATACTACGTTGAAGCACAGTACGTATCACTCCGCGAGGCTCCTCGGTAGCCGTAATGCTTCGACACTCCATCAAGCGGTGCGGCTCCGTAGCTTACCAAAGTCGTACTAAAACATTTATTGACAGATTGCTGAGCGCCGTGCACATAAAATCGGTTCGCGGCCAGTAAGCACAACCAGAATTCATCCATAAGGTGCGCTGTCAACTTTTGAGAAAATGAAAGGATTCGGCTGTGCAGATGGCGTTAGCGCGGTTAGCTCGTTAACACGTTGTCGCCGTCCAGCCCCACGCACGGGGCAATGCGCAGTAACTCGTTAACGGAGATTTGCCGTCTCCATCTTGTCGCTGCCTGCAGGTGAAGCGATGGGGGAGGAGGGGGAGTTGTGTTCAGTGAAGGATAGAGGCGAGGTCCAGTAACGTTGCGTAAAGACAAAAGTGGACAAAGAGAGGCAAACCTGCGGCTCCACAAGTATAATTATAACGTAACATAGATATAAAGATATAAAGGATATTGTCACAGCTCATATCTCACATAAAAATATATCGATATTTTTAAAAAACACAGCCCTGCTTGCCCCCAGACGCCTCCTGCTGGTCATTGGCAGAAGGGTTGCCTGCGCGTGCGTCCTCAACTCTGCTGCTCCACCCACAAATTCATCCTCCTCACTAGTGAGGCGCCGTGTCAGAGGACGTAAGTCAGCTTTTCAATAGTCTAAGATTTGTTACTGAGAAGCACCGTTGCACAAATAATCAGCCAAAGGCAGGTTTTCTTACCTTTTGTCCTGAGTATAGCAACTATTGTGGCTATTTCCTTTTTTTTTTGGATGCTATATTTCTTATTTCTTTTTCTAATATTTTCTCTAACAAACAGAAAGCAGCCTTTCAAACAGAACAAGTTCACTGCACACAGCTGTAGTCCCTCGGGCGTCGCCTGCCCCTGAGACATCAGAACAGGAAGAAGTTGTTAGCACGAAAATAAAATTTAATTTAATAACAATCTCATAATGATGATAATACTGATTTAAAGCATTAACCCGACACTATCAGAGCACTTTGTGTGCTTTTATTCCTGCATGCTAAGATCAGTGGAACTGATGTAACGCACATCTGATTGGTTATTGTTACGTGTGGTCTGAACAGGATGTTGTGATCAGCATTTAGTGCTGCTGAGTCTCAGTCTGCTTGCCGGCGTTATTAGAGGCGCTGAAGAGCTCGTGATTAGACGTGTTGGAACGTCTTTTCAAAAAAGTAAGATGGTTTTTATCTCTTTACTAAAAATCATCATTTCAGGAGATGTTGTTGGTAGACTTGTACT
>NW_024583450.1:60562-62731 GCF_018398535.1 Haplochromis burtoni
AAGTTGTAACGGCGCCGTTTCCTTTGTGAGTATTTATTACACGGCGTGCTGCGGGGAAAAGCCTGTTCTAACGTTTGAGTCTAAGGTTTATTTTTAGCACCTGGCGGCTCTTTTTTGCGACACCACGAAACAAACGACAGCGTAAAATGAAACGACAGACGTTTTTATATCGTCATCCGATATATATCGTTATATCGAACAGCCCCATTTATCGATTTATTTATTAATTATCAAAAAACGACTACACTACGCACTAACTACACACAGCAAACACCTTCAGTGTTGCTCACATCTCTACACTCGCTCTCGCTGTCTTGACCACAGCTTTCTCCTCTTCCTGAGTAACAAACTGCAACGTGTCGCCGTGTAGTTTGTTTGATTGGTTGACACGGTGCAGGCGGCCTGCTCTGCTGTGAACGAATGACGTATCAGTGGCGGGACTATGACGCAGGATTTGGGATTATTCACTAACTCTGGAATTAATCCTGGATTTTCTGTGCTGCCTGTCGGGTTTATTTTATTAGAGGAGACGCCATAAACTCAAAGTACAAATGTCTTTCAGATTTATTATTCAGTTAAGTGTTCGAGTTATAAACGGATATGTGTCTCTTTGTTTACTCAGGAGAGCGAACGAACAAAGAGCCGCACGCTCAGTAAACACAGACTCGACTCTCATGCTCACTTTCCAGGTGCTCCAACATCTAAGGCTGTTTTATTATGAAGAACCAACTGCAGCACTTAGTAACACTGAGCACCTCCCCTCTCTGTCAGGAGCATCTCCTAGATCACCCCCAGTGATGTGAAAATAGACCTGCGATGGTATATTCAGATTTAGTTCGCCAATTAGACATTATAGAAACTTAATTAATGCGGTCCACAGTTTATCAGGGCTCATCCAACAGGATGGATTTAAATTAGTTTGCGGTTTAATTAGGTACATGTTCATTAGATAAACCTCTCAGAACTTCATTAACACCAATTTATATCAAAATCTCTATTAAATCAAGATCAACCTTCAGGACTCATCGTAACTGCACTGGTACGTGAGCGAGGTTGGACCGGCGTCCTTACAGTCACTGGAAGCACCGATCTTACCGTCGTACGGGCTCCTGACCACGTCTGAGGCACCAAATCGAAAAGTCTTTCCCTCCACAGAAGCAGAGGAGGTCGGCCCTGAAAGAACGAAGGATCTGGGAGCTGTTAGACCCGTTCCTAATGTTTGTTACACCACGCAGGCTCCACCTCACCCACCTCTGTGGTATTATGATGAGTTAGACGTGTGTAATTATCTTCCTTTGGTGTGGAGACAGATGGTGCTGAGAACATAACAAACACCTGCTAAGTAATCATTTTATATTTAAAGCACCTTTTACATGTATGGATGTGTGTGTGTCTGTACTTATAGATATATATTACTTACATACTAATATCAGTGGTAGAATACTTTATACTTTATTTCTTGAATATTTCCACAACCCTCTATTTATAATCACATAGTGTGTATGCTGCCATGTATATAGTGTATTATCTTATTTATTTTGTGTGTCTTGACTTTCTGTTCTTCTGCTATCTCTACCTGAGCTGAGGTAACACACAAATGTTCCCCACCGTGGGATCAATAAGTCTCATCGTATCTCTTATCTCATCTTAATCATAGAGTGTAGACCTTACAACTAGGGCTGCCACGATTAGTCGACTATCAAAATCGTCGACGACTGATTTAATAGTCGACGCGTCGTTTGAAGCTTTGTAAGATCTGGAGTTATAGTTTTTACACAGCTGAATAAACGTCAAGCAGACAGCTGATTATCAGAAGTGTGAGATGCTCGAGAATATACTCCGGTGTCCTGTTATATTTTAGATAGCAAGGAGTTTATTAAACTTCACCGAAACAATCTGCAAATGTCATTAAAATTTAATAAACTATCATCTTGTCTTTATTTTTAGTTAGCACCTTAAACACTTAAAGCTGTAAGCTAATGATAGTTATATAAGAGCAGATGCTGCTGGTGCAATCCCATATGGAAAAGATATTTATAAATCTTATAAAGTTTGTATCTGTCTTGTGTGAAACTTGTATGAAAAGCATATAAGAGTGAAAACAGATATAAGATCCCTTGAAAAATTATATAATGAAACTTGTATGTTTTGGATACTTACTAAAACAAT
>NW_024583450.1:63239-69477 GCF_018398535.1 Haplochromis burtoni
ATATGAAAGTAATGAGAAAGTGGCCACTTTCATGAGTAAATCATAGAAGTTTTTACTATTTATTTTCCATACGGGATAAGCTGTATGTCCAATGGATGATGATCTGATTAGTCGACTAATCGCAAAAATAATCGGTGACTAGTTGACTATCCAAATAATCGTTTGTGGCAGCCCTACTTACAACAACAAGTGTACCCTCAGGAAGATTGCAACAGCAGTCACTGGTGATGTTTAGCAACAGTTTGGCAGCATGGATGAGACGGTCATGTTGATAAAATATGCAAAACCAGAGATATGAATGATTGAGCTCAACAGAAATATGGAAAACTCAGACCTACTAAAAAGGCTGATTAACAGAAGGACTTTCATTCCCTGCAGCAAAGCTCATCTGTAATGAAATACACAAATTATCATTTATCATATCATATATCATTTATTAGTCAACTATAAGTTAAACATTGCTGGTATGGTTCAGTGACTGAATCACTTCTGTTGCAACAAATCAACAGAAACAAAGACGGGGCTAAAATGTCACAGTTGCAGGAACCTGAACGAATTATTTCAAATGAAAAAACAAACTTTTTTGTTCAGTGTAGTTTTAGTTTTAGTCCTACTGACCAATCAGTTATCAGAAAAACAGCCCCTCGACTCCTGAACATCGCTCAGACATCAGAGTGTGGAGAGAGCGAGGCTCTGAAGCCATTTCCTAATGAGAGTCGCTAAAGCTGCGCGGAGCGTCGGCGTGTTACTTCAGACAGTGTGACAGCGGTCAGAAGAGTGAAGTCTGATTATTGGCGTCATGTGACAGAATGTCAGTCTCAGACGTGCAGCGTTTACACTTCTGGACTGTCAGTGTGGTCGTTTTGCTCCACGCCTGCACAAATCAACCACATCGAGGTGAAAGATGGACACAGCTCGATGTTAGCAGACTTAGTGAACCAGCTCCTCTCTGGTCTTACTGAGCGAAGGCCATGAAGAGGTCACACCCCAAACACGTCCTGTAAAAAAACAAAAACAACAGAGCTTGGGCGTGACTTTCAGCGTGACTTGAGGCGTGCTCGCAAAAGTCTGTGACGAGTCTGACACTGTTGTAAAGACTCACCTTTCAGCACACTCTCTTCACCAGATGCTCCTTTTTTCTTTTCCTGACCTTTGCCTGTGTGTGGTGGTTGCCCTGAGCAACTTCATACTGAGTTATGAATGTTAAACTTCACCACAACCTTCAGTGTCCATCACTTCCAAAGTGTAGCATTTTGAAAGCTGATGGTTCTTCTTTGATGCATGCATCATTTGTAAGGTGCTTCCTCGTGTTTGTCTCTGTGGTGTGAGTGGGCACAATAGTCTCCTTTTACGAGGCTAAATCGCCGTGGTAACTGACACCGAACACATCACCTGGTCAGGAGCTGGTGGATTGCAGTGTGACTGAAGCATGCATGGAATAATTTGGTGATTTAGAAGATGTGTAAATGTTTTTATAGTCTGATCTGCTGCTGGAAACCTGATCAATCAGATTAATTTCACTTTGATCGGCGACAAGCTGAAGTGATTTCCACGTCTTCTTTTTCAGGCTGTGGCACAGTTAGAAGACTTACCTTCAGGACTTTGTTTCTTTCCACCATCCAGTGTGTGAATGGGTGAATGACTGAATGTAGTGTGAAGCGCTTTGGGGTCCTTAGGGACTAGAAAAGCGCTGTACAAATGCAGGCCATTTACCATTTATCCTTTTTGTTTTTTTGGTATCTGGATTGTTTTGAGGACCTTCTGTGTGAACCAGCTTTTTATTAGCACCTTGTGCTTTGGTTGATTTTTATGTTCATCCAGTTTGTTTCTTCTCCCGACCTTTATTGGGTTTTTTAGCCAAATGTTTTGTTCCACATTTTTATTTGTAGCTCTGTTTTTGTGTGTTGCGTTCTTCTGTTTAAACTCGTGAGATTCTTCCCTGACGCCTTAACGCCCACTCACATCCTGGGCCATCTGACTTCAGGAAATCACATGATAGGGTGGGGCCAGGTTTCACAATGAGCTCACCCGAAACTCTGGCTGATTGTGACCCACACCCGTTTTCACACCTCGGCTCATGTGGTTAGGTAGAGGATCATCAGAGGGTTCTTTGTCCCTCTTGGGGGGGAAACTCCCACTGGGTTTAAATCTGGGACTCTCCGCCATTTGACCCTAGAGCTGAAGAAGCTTCTGGGATGAGAGGTGAAACGTCTTCAAGCAACTTAAAGGAGTCCAGACGCTTTTCTTTGCAAGCTCCTTTGACTACGATGACCTGGATGACTGAGAACCTTCAGACATATTTGTGAACACTAAAAATTTGTTTTATTGTCTCAGGTGACAGAAAAGCATCAGCTACAGTCAGCTGTGAAGATTAGCAGAGATTAACTGAACACATCACCTTGATATTGCTGAGTCTTAATTTCATGTGTGAAATCTCTTAAACAGCAGTGACGGAGCCGTTACAGGAAGCTGGTCTCTGTGCGTTCTCATCAGCTGCTGTGATGAAAGCTGAATTCTCCCGATACTGAACATGAAATGTGCCGCACCCTCACCCCGTCTTTTATAAGCTGACCCACAACACAGAGTCCAGATGAGACACAGCGGCTCTGATGTGTAATACAAACCTTTCATTCTGTCTTTGCAGATACCCGCGGCAGCGATGGACAGAGTCAGCCTGCTGTGGCGTCTGAGGCGGCGGGCTCGCCGCGGCGTGCTCTGCATGACCTTCTTTTGCATCTCCATGGCTCTGCTCTACGCCATCTGTGCTGAAAACAGCGTGCCCGTCACCGACGCCATCTTTGGCGTCCGGGCACGAACCCGCGCGCAGCCTCATGCGCACAATGTCATCAAGGTGCAAAAAGTTTAACCACAACCAGAAACATTTCATTGAATAGTTTCTATTCAACCCACAGCAAAACTACAGCAAGGAAAACAAAGTTTTAAATTCAGGTGAAAAATGAAATTTGGCAAGAAAACAAACAAACACGCACTGTGCAAAAGTCTTGAGCCACCCCTTGTTTCTAGATATTTTGCTTCCAAGCAGCCAGATGTTTTAAAGTGTTGTCCCTACACATAAGAACAACTTATGTGTAGGAACAACTTAACTGTAACTTCGGTCGTTGCTGTGCTTTTTTTGGAAATCGAATTTCCCAGAGGAACCCACCCGAGGGATTAATAAAGTTCTATCTTATCTTAACTTTTATTAGCAGACTGTCACAAAAACACATCATTTGTTCTCATTTCTGGTTAAATATCGAAAAGTCTCAAAGGCAATACTGTGTTCGCACCGACAAGCTGATTCCCAAACTCAGTGAGTGGAGGCCAGAAGAAGACGCAGCAGACCTAAAAACAACTACAGCTGAACAGTATCTGAAAGTCATGTCCTTAGAAGACCTGACACAGAACCACAGAGAAGCATCTGGCACGTCAGTCGGCGCTCTGCTGTTCCCTGAACCAATCAGAAATAGCCTCAAGGCCAAAACCAGGGTTTAGTGGTCCAGCTTTCGTTCTCTCTATCGTCATATTTAAGGTGTTGCAGCTGCGCTCCAGCGAGAGGAAGCTACAGGCTCGATGCTTGAGCTGGTGTCAAGCACCACCTGCAAGTCTGCACCACTTCCTGAGGGGGAAGAAACGAACAGACTTGAGTTATTTTTGGTGAACCACAATAATGTTGATGCTGCTGATTCCCACAGGTGCTGCGAGGTGGAGCCAAGCCCATGTACAAGGACCCTCAGAAGCTCCCGGGCGTCATCCCAGGCGACCCTCGCCGTCCGATCCCCGTCCTGTCCTCGTCCAACCACAGCCACGAAGCCAGGGATTCGTCGTCGAAGCGGAAACAGCGGGAGCCCCCGGGGTTTTTCAGCCGGCTGCTGCCGCGCCCCTTCACGCGAGCGCTGGAGACCCTGTTCGGGGGCCGGCGGAAGGGCGAGCTGAGCGGCAGAGGCAGCGACGCCGAGTTCTTCGGGCCTAACGGGCTTTTGGGAGAGGTGTGGGACGACGAGATGTCCAGCAGCATGCTGGGAACCAGGATGAAGAAGGTGGTGCAGAACTACCAGGTGAGTCGTGGACCAGTGACGCAGCGTCTACAAGTTACATGCAGGCTGAGTCCAGATTTATATGGACTGACGCTCCTCCCTCCATGTTTCTGGTGTTTCTGTCAGGCGATGAACAAATACGGAGTCGAGCTGTCGGGCCCCGGCGGCGTCTCTGGCACGCCGAAGCTGAGCGGTCCCGAGCTTCTCTGCCAACTGAAGGACAAAGTAGAGGTCGCGACTTTGACCCCTGACCTCCAGCCCTTCTCCTTGCTGCCCTGGGCCACCCAGCTGCCTCCGCAGCAGCTGACCTCTGACCTCGGACCCTACAAGAGCTGTGCTGTGGTGTCATCGGCGGGTTCGCTGCGCGACTCTGGGCTGGGCAAAGAGATCGGTGAGACATTTAACCCTTTAAAGCCGGTCGGAGCGGGCACGCTCTGTTTTGCATAACTATTTTTAAATCCCGGCAGCACTGCAACCACGTAAGCTAGCGCAATAATTTTTTTGCATATGAAACCGGAGGAGTTACTTACATCTGATGCCATCAGCTTGTCCTCGGTCACGGTTTCCTTCCACATATAGCTTTGCAAAAACTGCATAAAAAGCACTTGCAGCAACAAAAACATAATATTCCAGAAACACGCTTTGCCGATCCATCAGCTGTTCGTAACACTTCCTACGTCCATCAGCGCAAACTATCGCATGTCCACCATGACCTGCCCGAAACCGGAAGTGATGTCGTTTTCTCGGAAATGTAGTTTTTTACCATCAGGGCCTTATGAGCCTATACTGGTGTTTTTAGAAGTCATGTTTGACTTTATGACTTTCTGTGTCGTTTCTGGGATGCTTCATATTGCACTGCTGGAAATAGTTTATTTTGATGCATATGGTATTGTTTTTGCAAATTTGCAGTATAATATTTATTTTCGTTTTTTCTGCAGTGTATAAAAATTGGTGTATTTCAAAAATAAAACTATGAAGACACTTAAAATAAATTTCCTGTGGTAGGAAACTATTTTGTGCAACTTTTTTGTATTTACAGTTTTGAGGGATAAGCCTCTCAAATTTCTCTAACTAGAAATATATGTAAACAAAACAAAAACAATTTTTATTTTTTTTGTAGTTTATTGCACTTTTTTGCAATTTATGTAATTACTATGCACTTAATGCAGACATATTATTAAAATCTGGGCCATAATGGTTGTATTGATGTATATCAACTTGAAATGCTCCCAAAAATGGCTCCACAGCATGTAAAAATATAAAATAATCTCTGGCGGACTTGGTTCTATGGTAGGTTTTAAAGGGTTTAATGTGGATTTGATGCTTTTCACTCCCAAAGTCTGGGATTTAAAAAGGACACGTCCCTCACATCTGGACAGTCCAGAGGATGAGACGATATTTCTCTGTCGAGAACCTCAGAGCTGCTCTTCTCCTCCCAGCATCAGCAGTGAGCAGCACGCGAAACATAAACAGCACGGTTCAAAGTGAGGTTTGGTGTAAGTGCTGAGCCCTGCTGCTCTCACACAGGATCGTTTTCGCTGTGTGAACGTTGCAAAGCAAAGTTGCTCTCTGCAGCACACTGTCCCCGAACCACAGAGGAAGGATGTGTTTGAGCTGTTTTCTGCAGAAGTCTGGTAGCTCCAGAGTTTCTCACCCAGCATGTCTTTAAACACAGTTTGCTTGGTGCTCTGACTGAAGTGTGAGCTGTGTGCAGCGCCTGTATAACCAACTGCCGTGCTGGTGGGTGGAGGTTTGGTGGCCAGGATCATTTCTCTGTTGCTGGAGGATGATGTGCTGGCTGTTGGCATTAGCCATAAAAGGGTGGAGTGTCCCCTCCAAAGGCCCCTCGAGGCCCCGGGGCAGTCTGGGAACATCTTGCTGTTGCCTCAGAGGAGGCAGGAAGAGGAATGTCTGCTGCCCACACGGCCCGGACAAGCTGCAGGAAACGGGTGAATGGACAGACTGTCCAACTGAGACTAAGCTCCACCACTGTGGGACAGAACAAGTCAGCTGCTCTTTTCTTTTTCTGCTGTTTGTGTCCGAAAACGTGGAGGAGGCACAAAGTTAGTGTGAAAATAGGCTGAAAACACATTTAAGTGACCTCAGACTGCTTTAGATTCACCCAGTGTTCCTGCTGAAGTCAGCTCTTTATGTAATAACTGACTTTATCATCATCTTTTAAATTATAGATCTGTTGAATTAAG
>NW_024583450.1:69572-76156 GCF_018398535.1 Haplochromis burtoni
CTTCTTAACCGAATTAGTTTTCTCGTTTTTCAGACTCACATGAAGCTGTGCTGCGCTTCAACGCTGCGCCCACCACCGGGTACGAGAAGGACGTCGGGTCCAAAACCACCATCCGCCTCATCAACTCACAGGTGGGCACAGAAACAGGTGGTGACAGCTGAGCTGAGAGGAAGTGCTTCACTGCAAACGAGACAGACGTGGTGATAATAAGACGAGAATCCAAAGATCGTCTGCGCGTTGATTTTTAATCTGCGGCCAGTTTTATACGATAATTTTCTCTGTCACACTTATTAACTTGTGTTCTTCTGATTGGTTGCCCCTCATAAGCAAAATATTTCAACAGTAGATCTGATTGAGATCCCCCTCTGTGACATCACAGAGATCCAAGAGGAGAAAAACTGTGTGAAACGAAGCGTTTAGGCTGATTTTGGCCTGATTGTTAGAAACCTGGGTGTCTAATATCAACACAACAATGTGACAGAAATAATGTTAATTGTTTTTATTTTTTAATAACTTTTCCATACAACACGTGCAGCTTTGTTATCTAAATCACTTTGTTTAGTGTGTGAGAGCGTTCGGCTCTCCGCCACAGTTTGGAGTAAAGTCGAGTTTGTAACGACGCTGCAGGCGATGGTCGCGCTGAAGAGGTCGAGTTTGCAGATGGGCTGTGGGCGTTTCAGTGCAGAGCAGCTGCCTGTGGCTGTTTTTAGATGCTTTTATGTGAGAACACCTCGCTGTGAGGATCTGCAGAATGCTTCTGAATACGGCAAAGTCAAAACTTGACTGAGTGGATTTGGATTAATCAGTAGAACCAGAGAATTTAGCTGCTCGGTTTTCACAGCTTTTCATTTTTTAAAGAGTTTTAAAAGTCATGTTTCATTTATTAAAGCTTGTGCGACGCGGCTCGCTAAGCGACGTGTGTCAGTGTGCTTTTTCTCTGAATCTTTACAGGTGATGGCGTCTGATGACCACCGCTTCCTGTCCAGTTCTCTGTACAGCTCAGGTGTTCTGGTGGCCTGGGACCCCGCCCCCTTCTCTGCAGATCTCACAAAGGTGATGTGTTTGGATTTAAGCTAGAAGCCCTGTCACAACCAGCGTGCGTTTAATAACTTTTGTTAAATTGTTCAAATTAAGTGTAGAATTTTTGTCAAATAAGAGACACATTTATTCAAGTTTTCCTCCTACGGCTCCGTCGGGTGCACATATTCATGCACACGCTTGTATTAATCAGTTTGTGGTTTCTTTGGACATTTGTGGATTTTAGACTAACATGGACGAGCACAGGTAAACATGATGGTGTGTCTGACTGCAAGAATTCTGTTTGGAAAATGTCACGTTTGTGCAAAAACAGTGGAACATACAACATAACTTTGCTGTGCACACAGTCGATACCTGCATCTGTATTTGAGTCTAATAGGCCACACCCCTAATAAATAAAATGTAAAGCTTTATGACGGGAAGATTCTACGGAGCCCCCCAGGGGACATGGGAGAAAAAAAAATTAGGGAGAAAAAAAAAAAATTAGGGATAAAAAAAAAATAAGACGGACTTTTGCGAGATCTCGCAAAAGTATTGCGAGCGCTCGCAAAAGCATTGCGAGATCTCGCAAAAGTATTGCGAGCGCTCGCAAAAGTATTGCGAGATCTCGCAAAAGTTTTAGCCGCATTCTTCGAGCTAGTGGCCGCCAGCTCGAAGCCGACCGGGAGGTCGAGGCACGATGTGCCGGGAAAGCGGTGTTCCTCCCGGCTGTAGTAGGTCTCGACCTCCCGTTAGCTTCGAGCTAGTGGGTGTCAGATCTCCAAAAACGTCGGAGCTCTTTTGCAAATATGTGATGTCTTGTAAACCGAGCAGGTATCTGACGTTTACACAACTACATTCACGCCTCAAAATATCTTAAAAGTGTATTTTGTGACCCAGAAAGAGTAATATTACAACTAAGTAGCTGCCGCCATTGTTGGAGTTTTGCGAGATCTCGCAATACTTTTGCGAGCGCTCGCAATACTTTTGCGAGATCTCGCAATACTTTTCGAGATCTCGCAATACTATGCGAGATAATATACTTATAACTTTGCTGTGCACACAGTCGATACCTGCATCTGTATTTGAGTCTAATAGGCCACGCCCCTAATAAATAAAATGTAATGTCCCCTGGGGGGCTCCGTAAGATTCACTCCAGGGCAAAGCCAAACATTTTAACACGAGTCTGTGGGGACTGGCTCACTGCTGGGACCTCTAGTGGACACTTGAGGGACTGCAGGTTGTGGCTCTTGCGCACTGGCTTCTTTTCAGAATCAGAATCGTGTTTATTGGCCAAGTATATGTGCAGACACATACAAGGCATTTGGTTTGGGTAGATGGAGGCTCTCAAGCACAGCAATGTAAATCACACACACGTGTCTATATACACACATTACACAAAGCTGTGTAAACCAACTATAAATAACTAATCTAAACTTATATACATAGAATACAGAGATGAGGTGGAATGAATACTACAGAATGTGGTAGGTGCAGAAGGTGCAGTTGCAGTCTGGCAGTGGGAGCAGTGTGACAGGTCAACTGTTTAGGAGGGAGATGGCGAGGGGAAAGAAACTGTTCCTGTGTCGGGTGGTCCTGGTCTGCAGGCTTTTCTCAGGAGCTTAAAGGTTGACATGATGAAGTGTTCCCCTCGTGGATGCACAGAGCGTGGAGCCGGTCTGACTCTGCGCTGCAGGGAAACTGAACGAGTCGTCAGTAAATCCAGTTACCAGCAGGAACAACTGCTGGTTCTCCAGCTTCAGAAGCCGTTTCTCTGATGCATAATTCATGTGTTTATCCTGAGAGGACACGTCTACCACCACAGAGGATTTCTTCTGCTCTTTGTTTTTATTCCTGGACTCCACTCGAGTAACCTGGCACGATTAAAACCCAGTGGACAAAAGACGTCATTTATCTTGTGCTGCTCCTTTATGCAGCCCAGCTGGTCTGCTCTCAATGCATCTTGTCTGTTGTCCCTTTAAATGGAGACTCTTTCGTTACTGGAAGCTGCATAAAGGACAACTCTGACATTTAGGCCTCAGTCCAGCAGTGGGACTGAAAGATTTGCACATGAAGGACACTCCAAACAGCGGGGGGGCCCTGGCCCTTCTTTTCCTCTCCGAAGCCGCCGCCCCCTACATTATCTCTGCAGCCTTTATGTGGTAGAAAAGTCATGATCCCAGTGAGATTCTCAGGGTCTGAGCTTTTAAGTTTCTGGTTTATTTGAGCTGCTGTTTTCAGCATTTTTGTGATGTTTGTATTTATGCAGTTTATCGGTTCCTCTCACGTCTTTGTTCCCCTGTTTTCAGTTATGGTTGCTCACTTTCTGTTCTAAAACATCCCTCGGTCACTAACTAGTTAACGTCCTGTTTCTGCAGCCTGCACAGAGCGTCTCCCTGATAACTCAGTCAAAGGGAAGCATCAGTAAAACAAAGACTGAAGCAGCAGGATTGGTGCTGATACTGAATGTATTTTGAGGTGTCAGTTAAAACTCATACCTGTATGCCCCTCCCCCCCCGCAGTGGTTCAACAGGACTGATTACCCCATCTTCGCCCAGTACCAGAGGTACAGGAGGCTCCACCCTCTGCAGCCCTTCTACATCCTGCATCCTCGCTTTGAGTGGCAGATCTGGCAGCGAATACAGGACAACATGGCCGAGCCCATCCAGAAGAACCCGCCCTCCTCCGGCATGCTCGGTATGGTTTTCTCTCACTTCCTGTTTATGCTACAAACTGCCTTCATAACACACGTGGGGCAGAAATCTGAAACAAAACATGTACTGAATACTCGTTAAAATATAAACTCAGAGGTCACTAATGTTCAAGTCCTGTGTGCGTTTAGATATCAGATGTTTGTGTCTGCGACCTGATTGGCTGCATCGATCGTGTGTTGTTTGTTTTCTGTAAATGTCTCCTGGTCCAATCACGATCTTCTGAAAGAACGTTTGTGTGACAGCTGCTTATTGGTCCAGGCCGATCCGCTGATCGATGAGGCATCATCCGCCTCACTCCTTTGATCTCTCTGCACCGCCCGTCTCAGCCTTCAGCTTCACCTCAGAGTCTGCGCACCAGGCGAACTCTGCAGGAGCGATAATGAGGCGCCCAGCGATGTCACATCGCCGGCGTGCGCTGTGGGCGGAGAACAGCGAGCATAATAACACGGAACGAAGAAAGACTGAAATCTGCTTCAGGAAACTTTGCCCTCTTCATGACGCTGTCGTTAGAGCGTCATGTGACGAACCGACACACGTTTGTTTTTTCCTGGCTTCTTTTTTTGGTACTTTAAATGTATAGAAACGACTCCGCAGGCTGCAGGAAAAAGATCTAGTTTGATTTTAGGGGTGAAACGTCCCTTTAAGGTTGAACGCATATATACAAACTCCTCTGTGTCTTCTGTCAGTTGTCTTCCTGTTTTATTTTGAAAGTCTGTTCCTCGCGGTGTTTTGAGTGAGTTCAGCTGTACCTGCCGGGAGTCTTTTTACTCCTCGTCCTTCCCCTCAGTCTCAGTTTGGTTTCTTTGTAGCCGAGCACGACTCCTGATTTTCATATTTCTCTCTCTCCTCCAACGTCCTCCGTTCATGTCACGAATTTCACAAATGCAGGATCTGATTTGTAACTGGAGCTCCGCCTCCTTTGGTGTCTGATATTAGAGCCTCAGTTCATTATCTACATCTCTCCTCCAGGATCATCAGACAGGAAGTAGATCTGTTACACAGAAGTGATTATATGTAATGAGAAGGTTGTTTCTGCAGCATGTGTGCGGGCCGTGGAGGACGTGAACATGTTGGCGGACCTACAGTGCGTAGGCAGCTGTGCTGTTCGTTACACAACTGAGGACAAAGCTGTGGGCTGGATGAAGAACACATGAAGGCTTCATGTTTGTAGATGTTGCTCCAAAGTGAGGATCAGTCCTAACCAGCGCTGGGCCACATGGGCAGAAATGATATTTAGTCTGAAAGACGTCTTTGTTTCCAGGATTTCAAATGAAATCCTTTTCACTCAGTTGGGAATATTCTGTGTCAGGTTTCATGTCCTCCTGTGACCTTCTGTGGTTCTGGTTATTCGATTTTATTTGATTTATATAAGCACAACAGAGGAAGCACCAAACTGTCTGAAAAGCTCTGCAAAGTGTCCTCATGCCCTCTGCTTCCTGTCCAGGCACCGTCCTGATGATGTCGCTGTGCGAGGTGGTGCACGTGTACGAATTCCTGCCGTCCCGGAGGAAGACGGAGCTCTGCCATTACTACCAGCGTTTCTACGACGCCGCCTGCACGCTGGGCGCCTACCACCCACTGCTGTACGAGAAGAACCTGGTTAAGCGCATGAACCAGGGCTCCGACCGCGACATCTACACCAACGGACGCGTCACGCTGCCCGGCTTCAGGAAGCTGAACTGCAGCCAGACTGCTGGAGGAGACCGCTGACTGCATCAACGCACAAATCTGAGTCCTGCATGAAGATGAGCCGACGCATGCAAACCTCATCCTCACTACCGAACCACAAAGAGCGCTCTATAAATATTTCATGCTGTTAACACACACACTGGAGTCCGATCAGCTCATACATGTGCTGCTGTACACACATCCCTGTGAGGTCATTGGCGCGTGATCACTGGATGCTTCTTAGTTGCCCAAATTTTGATGTTCATGTTGACCTTAGAGGATAATTCTGGTGGTTTTCAAGGAATCTCAGTGATTGCCTTTAACTCAGGGGTGGGGAACTCCAGGCCTCAGGGGCCGGCGTCCTGCGGGTTTTAGATCTCACCCTGGGCCAACACACCTGAATCACATGATTAGTTCATTGATAGGCCTCTGGAGAACTTCAAGATATGATGAGGTCATTTAACCACTTAGATCAGCTGTGTTGGATCAAGGACACATAACCTGCAGGACACCGGCCCTCGAGGCCTGGAGTTTCCCACCCCTGCTATAACTGCGAGGTGGAGAGCGTACGAGTGAGTGACAGACCACCAAAAATGTCCTCTGATCAAAAAGTGCATATTAATATGTTCCAGGACAGATTCCCTGACATCCAGCCTGTTTTGAGGGGTCCAAAATCATTTCTTCCTGAAGTTAAAAAGCAGATAAAATCAAAAATTTAGCAAACTGGGTCATAAATATCAGTCGTGCGCAGGTCCAGCGACACCGTCTCTGCTTGTGTGTTTGTGTTCTGGTTTCTTGTTCAGGCAGCAGGAGGCCGCTGTGCCTGTGTGTGATTACATACGTGATGCTTACACACCTCACTGAACCCGTTTATTGAAGAAGATACTGCCTGCAGATGAGTTTACTTCTAACTTAACCCAAAAGGTCACTTCGTAGGTTTTTTACACACTTTGTGAGTCCTGCCATTTCCAGTAATCTTTTTGTAATCCTCACGTAGTGTAAATATTATGAAAGTATTATAGGAGGAGGGTCTTTACTGTGATATCAGCATTTGATTTTTCTCCAACGTAAAAGCCCCACTCGGTTTATATGGACATGCTAACTGATATTTTATTTGCAGTATTTGTTTCTTCAGTCCGTGACACACTGAGCTCGTGGCAAAAACATGACACAAAATCCAAACTT
>NW_024583450.1:76176-81416 GCF_018398535.1 Haplochromis burtoni
TTTTGCCTCCTTGACTCCTTTTTCTGACCCGGTCACTTTTTGTTACTTCCCCCTCCCCGCCTAGACCCCTCAGGGGAAGTAACAATAGTAACATACAAAACTGAAGTACAGGGTAGACCATTTATATCGTAATAACATGGGAATGGTTGGTGATATTAAAGTCCTGTTTGTGGCACATTAGTATATGTGAGGGGCAAACTCCTCGAGATGGGTGGTGACCATGGTGGCCATTTATAAGTCGGCCATCTTGGATACAACTTTTGTTTTTTTTAATAGGAAGAGGGCCATGTGACACATCAAACTTATTGGTAATGTCACAAGAAAAACAATGGTGTGCTTGGTTTCAACGTAACTTTATTCTTTCATGAGTTATTTACAAGTTTCTGACCACTTATAAAATGTGTTCAATGTGCTGCCCATTGTGTTGGACTGTCAATGCAACCCTCCTCTCCCACTCTTCACACACTGATAGCAACACCAAAAGTTGTATCCAAGATGGCCGACTTCTAAATGGCCACCATGGTCACCGCCCATCTCGAGGAGTTTGCCCCCTCACATATACTAATGTGCCACAAACAGGACTTTAGTATCACCAACCATTCCCATGTTATTACGCTGTATCCATATCCCTGTAGTCTAACAGTGTCTGTAACGTGTTGGGGAAAAAATGCACCGTGAACAAAATGAAGTGGACATGTAGCCACGATGAGCTGGTCCTGATGCTTCTAAACAAGAAAGGGAAACTTCTCAGGAGAAGACAACAGCAGGGGGGATGTGCTGGCCTGATCCAGGACTTTATCACGACCGTGGATATTTCAGGATGTCAGTGGGGCAGTTTGAGCTCTTGTTGGCAGAGTGTGGACCTCATCTCAGGGTGCAGAGAAATCATTTAACAGAGCTGATGGTCCCAGAGCAGCATGTAGCTGTGCGTCTGATGTACAACAGTTTTATTTTACTATTTGTGTATTCAGTAACAGTGCACGCTTTGAGCTACAAACGCTCGATGCAGAAGCAGAGTTCTGATTGGTCTGATCAGCTGATTTGAATCGTAAAAATTGAGCATGGCTCGAAAAAATTAATCCAGTGAAATCATTGGCTCTGTGTTATCGAAGAGCAGGTGAGTCTGGCAGTTTCCACCAAAACAGTTAGTTAGTGTGGCTGAGCCTAAACTTACACTGGTGTAAAACTGTGTTTCACATAAAGTGCACGTATTGTTGCTGTTTGCAGACAAACACCCTCCAATTAAACAATTTATGTCTTCCATAAAAAACGGTTCTTGCTGATGGTACTACCGCAAATCAGAATTGATTCAGAATTATGTGAGGCTTTAGGTTTTTTAGCTAATCTTGAAAATGTAAAGTGCAGGTATAGCTAAGGTAGAAGATTACAAATATTACTTTCATATAGTTTACACACAAGCAGTTTCTACCTTATTAACAAGCAGCTAACACTACTAGCATAAAAGACAAGGCGTAGGTAGCGCTGTGTCTTTCTAGAATTATCAAAAATGTTAATTAGTTTGTTTTGATTCATTATTTTATATATAAGGTGAGCTTTCTCACTTCAGGACATTTAAGGGCATTTCATTTAATTTGCAGTTCAATATAACATTTTAAAAAGTCACTAAATGTCCAAAACGTCTTCGAGTCTTTAAGCTAATTTAAGCAATTTTAATGCAATATTGAGTATTTTATTTAACAAGAAAAATTGCATTATAAGAGTTTTATGATCCATATAATGCTCCTTGTGTCATTTGCACTAATTATTGCCTGCTGGTTTGTATTTATGCTGGATTTTGTGCAGAAAATGTTTGACTTAAATGATTTTAACTTAAGTATGTAAACCGAGTTTTTCTCACTAGCTTTAAGGCTACTGGAGAGTCTGCTGAGTGGTCATTTAGCTTAGTTATCTTACCTATGAACTGATGGCAATTTCTTCTTTACTTTTCTTTACTGTAACATCTGTATGAATGCTCCATTCTCAGTGCTATCACAGTAAAGATCAGCCTCGGGAGGATTTTTGACATAATCTCTTAATACAGATGAATGTTTAAAACCAGTTTTCCCTAAACTAGTGTTGTAACAACGAGAAAATATCAACAAAATAAATCTCTGAAAAAATAGAGAAAATATCCGCATGGCACTAACGCAGCTCCTTATTTTCAATGCTAACTACAGTTCACTGTAAAACATGTTATTCGCTAGCTTCATATTTTCGTTCTTTGATCCTCGCTACAGTAGCTATGCATGGTTCACAATCTTTATGCAGACCCCCCCCCCAACAGCCTACTCTTGTCTGATTGGTCAGGTGGGGTGCAGGTATTCAAACAAATAAATATATATCACATAAAATACAGAAAAACTAATAGATCCCCTTGAAATATACGACTAGCTGGGCTAGTTAGCATTTTTCAGGACGAGGTTAACCGATGGTGATTTTTCCTCTGTTATAATCAGATGTAGCTCAAATTTTATGTAGTATTTCATATACTACGATGTTATATTGTATATGTGAATACATGAAACATGCAAAAGCGGGGAAATCAGCTGTAGCAAACTTAATCGCACCAGCTAGCTTTAATTAGCCACGATGCAGACACATTTTTAGATGCTGTTATTTTATTTTTTCACATAAAACACACTTCTCTGCTGTAACAAGTACAAGTTTAGTAACGTGTAATAAGTGCTTTTTAACTATGATACATGCTAACACAGCTAATTTATTCCTGAAGCAGAACGACTCGGAGCTCGAGCAAAGTCGTCAAGAACAAAAATGACTCTGCTGTTGTGTTCTGGTCACTTCAGTTTCATGCTTACCAAGACTTCATTGTTTAGTCATGAGTCACACACTTGAATAATTGATGTCATTGCATTTCAGAGCAAAGCTATGAGAACATTTCCTCCCTATGCAGTCTTGTCTCTGTGCACATTCATGTGAAGCCTTTTGATATTCTGTTATTTCAGCTTACAGATGCACTTTTTCCTCTGCTTTGCCTTCATCCTCTTCTGTTTCTGGGAGGATTGGTTAAATGTTGTGAACTTAGATTTAATTTCTTTATTTTTTTCTTTGCCGTCTTGTAACTTAATATCAGACTAAAAATGTGCAGAGTTCTAGAAGCATGCAGCTGATCTGTCTTTGAGATGATTTGATTTGTTTGATCCTTTTCTGTGATATTTTCTAATGCTCAGCTCTACCTTCTGTTCCTGTTTGAAATATTTTTTTTAATTAATTGTAAAAAAATAAATATGATAAACTGTAAATTCCAAATGTATTTATTACTTGTTCCTAAAAGATGCACAAGTCTAATTGTTGGCTGACATTTTGTCGACTTGTGAGTGAAATCTGGCTTTGACTCCGGTTCCACAGAGATTTGTACTCGAGCTGCTTTCCACAGTCCAAAGAAGTGCAGGTGAGTGTGATGGGTCAACTGTCTCTCTGTTAGCTCTGCATGTTCAGGTTCACCCCACCTTTAGAGCACATTCTCACTGGTAGAGTTCAGTACGTAATCTACGTTCAGTATAATAATTAATAAGTGCAGTTATTTTCATATCAAAGAAAAAAGTGAACATGTAGATGTTGGGTGCCAGCTCACAAAAGTATATCAAATTTAACCTCTGTCAGTGGCCCCAGGGCAGCTGTGGCTGCAATGTAGCTGCATCACCAGTGTGTGAATGTGTGGATAACTGAATGTAGTGTAAAGTGCTTTGAGGTCCATAGGGACTTTAAGTAAAGCGCTATACAAATGCAGGCCATTTACCATTTTAACACTTACAGCGGTATTTTTTTTATGTTTGTTTTGCTTTGGTTCATTATAATGTTACAACTCCACCGATGTGCTTAAAGTCTTTCAATGTAATACCCTCTCTAACCACAGTGTGTCGCTGTCTGGTGGCAAATGTGGTTTGCTTATGAAGTGCAATGAATCCAAATGATCAAACAGTGACAGTGTTGCATACGGTCTGGTGTTGTGGTTAATCTCAGTATTGCAGTAGTATGTCATTTTAATGCCTTAGAAATTCAGTAAGAATTTACTTTTCTAATATAAGCCTCTTTCATAAAAGATAATTGTTTTACAGACAAATGAACAGGAGCAGCATGTCAGACAGAGTTGGGCTTTTTTTTTAAAGTTCAATTAGGTTTTAATGAAAAGAACCAGTTATGAAAAAGCGGAAAATATATGATTCTGTTTTTCTAACACTTTCCCAGCTTAGAGTGGATACCTGAAACTATCACATAGGATTCAGATACACACAGGCCACACAGGGTGACACAGACACACAATTCAGAATCACCAATTAAATTTAACATCCATGGAAGAAGCCGGAGCAAAACACATTTTGAACTAGGGCTCTTGTATGGGCAGAACTTAGTGCCATCAGAAACAATTGGAAGAAGTTAAATTGGGATTTGAATTGCTCACATTGAATCTGAATTGTAACTTGAATAAATGCTTTTTAAAACTGAATTTGAATTAGTCTAATTTGAAATTCAATGTATCGGTTTGTAAATGTTCATCACTAAATTGAAATTGAATTTTATATTTTGAAAATGAATTCATTTCTTTGAAACTGTATTGTATCCTTTAAAAATGTAGCTCTCAAATAATTTGTTTCACTTTTCACCATTCAGTTTCAGTCTACTCTGCGCGCCTTAGCATATGCTACCCCGGTGAGGAAACTCCTGTATAGCGCCAAAACAAGTCAACCAAATGGATGAATCAAGCGGTGATTTACATTTCTCAAGATGTCTTGGGCATTTACCGAATATACAGTGGGATGCAAAAGTTTGGGCAACCTTGTTAATAGTCATCATTTTCCTGTATAAATCGTTGGCTGTGACAATATAAAATGTCAGTTAAATACATCATGTAGGAGACACAGTGATGTTTGAGAAGTGAAATGAAGTTTATCGGATTCACAGAAAGTGAAATAATTGTTTAAACAAAATCAGGCAGGTGCATAAATTTGGGCTCCACAAAAAAAGAAACGAAATCAATATTTAACAGATCCGCCTTTTGCAGAAGTTCCAGCTTCTAAATGCTTCCAGTAGGTTCCAATGGGAACCTACTGGTTGAAGGTATTTTGGACCATTCCGCTTTACAAAACATCTCTGGGTCATTCAGGTTTGATGGCTTTTGAGCATGAACAGCTCTCTTTGACTCACACCACAGATCTTCAATAATATTCAGGTCTGGGCTGAGATGAACGTTGCAGAACGTTGTACTTGTTCCTCTGCATGAA
>NW_024583450.1:81941-82922 GCF_018398535.1 Haplochromis burtoni
AGTGGATTTTGAGCAGTGTTTCTGGTCGTTGTCTTGTTGAAAGATCCAGCCCCGGCGCAGCTTCAGCTTTGTCACTGATTCCTGGACATTGGTCTCCAGAATCTGCAGATACTGAGTGGAATCCATGTGTCCCTCAACTTTGACAAGATTCCCAGTCCCTGCACTGGCCACACAGCCCACAGCATGATGGAACCACCACCACATTTAATGCTGTGTTCTTTTTCCTCCATGCATGGTGCCTCTTGTTATATCTAAAAAACACAATTTTAATTCATCAGTCCACAGCAGCTTATTCCAGAATGAAGCTGGTTTGTCCAAATGTGCTTTAGCAGCTCTGTTTGTGCTGTGGGCGGAGCAAAGGCTTCCTCTGCATCACTCTCACATACAGCATCTCCTTGTGTAAAGTGCACCGAATGGTTGAACGATGCACAGCGACTCCATCTGCTGCAAGATGATGTTGTAGGTCTTTGGAGCTGGTCTGTGGGTTGACTGACTGTTCTCACCATCTGTTGCCTCTGCTTATCTAAGATTTTCTTTGACCTGTCACTTCTGGCCCTAACTAGATCTGTCCCTGTGGTCTTCCATTTCCTCACTGTGTTCCTCACAGTGGAAACTGACAGCTGAAATCTCCGATATAGCTTTTTATATACTTCCCCTAAACCATGATGTTGAACAATGATTGTTTTCAGGTCATTTAACAGTTGTTTTGAGGCTCCCATGTAGCCACTCTCGAGAGAAGATGCAAAGAGAAGAAGAACTTGCAATTGGCCACCATAAATACCCTTCCTCATGACTGGATTTACCTGTGTATGTAGGTCAAGGGTCAATGAGCTTACCAAACAAATTTTATGTTCCAATAATTAGCGCTAAAACAACAAGTTTGCCCAAATTTATGCACCTGCCTAATTTAGTTTAAGTAACTATTGCACACTTTCTGTAAATCCTATAAACTTCATTTCACTTCTCAAATATCATTGTGTT
>NW_024583451.1:0-1221 GCF_018398535.1 Haplochromis burtoni
GCAAAAGTATGACGTCACAACAATGTGATTGGTCACTTGCAATGTTGAACCTGGAACAACATTTATTATGATGATGTGGGAACAACACCAACACAAGGATATCAGATCGTACTGGGATTAATAAAGTATTTCTTCTTCATCACCATCTATTTTACTTTCCTTTCTTTTTTTATCCAGCAAGGTGTTGGAAGCAGGAAATATTGACCATGTAGGGACATTGATAAAGGTAGGCCTTTTGTATCCCATGAAGCTTTATAGACAAAGTGGTTGGAAAGACATTAATCTCATAGAGCATCTGTGGGATGTTGGAAAAAACAAGTCTTTCTATGCAAACCCAATCGTCCAAATTCCAATACTTAAAAGTGCTTAAATCTGCTACCAACGTCTTGGTGTCTGATGCCACAGGACACCTTCAGTCTGCACAGTGTATAAATAAGAATGGGGAAAATGGTTTACTCAGTTTTGATTTGACACTAATTCTACCACTCTTCTGACTGGATTTGCCATTTTTATAACTGATAGTAACAAAGACAATAATTGATGGTGTATCAGCGATGACTGATACATGACTAACTGTTACATGAATAGGGTGAGGGTGACATCCACATTGACAGCGAAACAACTAGTAGCTCAGAAGAGGAACCATCATGGAACCACCAAGGGTGGTGGAGAATGAAAGATCCTGTGGGACTTCTAGATACAGACAGACAAAATGGTGGTGGCTAACCAACTGGACATAGTGGTGGTAGACGGTCGTAGGGATCGATGTAGCGGTTCCGAATGACAGCAATATCAGGAAGGAGTAACACTGGAAAATTAGGTATGGTGATTCCCAAGCTCAGCGAGTGGCTCCAGCAGATTCGAGAAACAAAATCGGAGATCTATGTCCAGAAGAGTGCAGGATACTACACAGGACCCTCAAGCTCCTAGGCCTATGGTAGAGGACCTGAGCTTGAAGGATAGGCTGCCTAGAGATTAGTGGAATGTATTATGTCCAGGGAAGGCTGTAGTTGTGTCACGATCCTGGGTCATCTAACCCAGCATTTTGAGTTTTAATATATTTTGACGTTTATGGTTTATGTCTAAGTTTATTAGTTAATTTCTTATTTTGCCTATGTTGCCCTGTTATAGTCAAAGGAGCTTGCAAAGAAAAGCGTCTGGACTTCTTTAAGTTGCTTGAAGACGTTTCACCTCTCATCCGAGAAGCTTCTTCAGTTCTAA
>NW_024583451.1:3148-15983 GCF_018398535.1 Haplochromis burtoni
AAAAAAAAACGAAAAAACAAACAAACTCCTGGGTCACCTGTATGGAGAGAAAAAGCGAGCCGACACCGACACATAGTTTTTTCGTTAAAGTAGTACGCATTGGTTTATAATGTTGTGGCCGACTGGTGCATTGTGAGAAATGCAATGCTGAATGTAATACTTGAGAACACCTGGAATTGGGCAGGGCAATATGGCCAAAAATATTTATCACAATATAATTTAAAAATTTGCGATAATGATATAACTGACTATATTATTGATGCAAGACAAAATACTTTACTCCACAACTTTATTAGTCCAAAAAAACCCATCAATTTATTTTCATTTAAACAAGCAGCTGTTTTTTATCTGCATTAAAGCTATATAAAAATGTAAGAGTGCAAATGCTAATTCCTTGCTGACAGTTTAACCAAAAGACATTTCCAGTGGAAATGGGCTGACATATCCTGAGCCTAACCATGTATAATATCCACAAAAGTTAAAAAGAGGTGCTTTGCAACATGAAACTGGCATGCAGGATTATAAGGCGCATTAAGCAAAATTTTAAACTCAAGGCTATCAGTCACGCAGTAGAACATGGGAATAGAGCAGCTGCGAGAGAATTTAAAACAGTCAGATAAGTCTAACTTTACTCAACTCATTCTTCTTGCTTCCATCACTTCTGTACCATTGATTCATTAATACTGATTTCTCTCGCAGCTGCTCTATTCCCATGTTCTACTGCATGACTGATAGCCTTGAGTTTAAAATCCGCTTCATAAGCATGTCTCTTAACAGGTGCCATTTTGGAGTCCTTACACACACACACAATACGGTAATATTATGTTGAAGCACAGTATATTACTGTGAGGCTCCTGACTACAGTAGCTGTAATGCTCCGACAAGCGGTGGGGCTTTGTAGCTTACCAAAGTCATACAAAAACATTCTTTGATAGATTTTTGAGCGCTGTGTGCCACATAAAATCGGTTGGAGGTCAGTAAGCAGAACCAGAATTCATACATAAGGCGTACCGGATTATAAGGTGCACTGTCAAAGAGAGCCTTATAGTCTGATAAATACGGTAATAACGACAGCCCGCTTGCATGTTCTACAAAGGAAAAAAAAGTGCTTTGGTGGCTTTCTGATGGACGAAAACCAAACCAGTTCCACATCACTGAAGTTGCATTTCTACAAACCAATTCTGGTTCATCTGTTTCATTCAATGATCCGCTTTTGCCCTTCTCATTCTCCGTCACTGCCATGCTTTTTCCGTCATGTGTGTATGAAAACAAAAGCATTGTGCATGCGCGTTTTACTCATAATCTATTGCAATATTTCATTTTCTTATCATTGCCTAACATTGTACCGGTATTATCATGAAACGTATAATATGGCCCAGCCCTACCTGGAGCAATACTGATCCATTAGTCAAGGAAACGAACTGCAGCCCATATAAATGTGGGTCTGTAGGGTCTACGGACTGCATTTGGTAAAAACACCTCAAATCAAAAGTCCTGAAAAGGAGGAATACTGATTGCGCAAAACATTTGGCACAAGTTTATTTTTTTTAACTTAGCAAACTTAACAAACATATTCATTTTTCTTGATATTTTTTTCAAAAATTTCAGTGTAGTTAATAAAACTAAAACAGGCCTGACAAAATATTCTCCTCTATATCCGATTATCTGCAGAAACAAGAGTAAAACAGCATCATGTGCTTTGAGACAATAAGTCAAAAGAAAAAAAACATTTTTACAATTATGAATGTTTCCTCCTCATATCACTCAAAAGGGAACTCCAGAGGAGAAGGAATTACACAAGTACAACAACATGTCATCACCAATTTCTTTGACTTTTTTCTTTTCTTTTTCTTTTTTTTAATAAGGCACACACTAGCACTCACATACAACATAATCTAAAGAGATTAGCTGCTTTTCCACAAAAAACATAACAAAACCAAAAAAGAGAGGCACTGGAAAAATTGCTCCATCGTACAGTCAATAAAAACAAACTAGAGACTCTTATTAAACTGAATTGTTTTTTAATTGAGTGGTTATTTTACTTATTCTAGAAAAATAGATTTTCTTTTGCTTGTAATAAATTTTAACATTCAAAAATGCTCAGAGGCAACCTTTCTAGTGCCTATTTTGGCAGCACATAGGACATAGGAAACAACAAAACCTTTTGGGCAATCAACGTCAACTACAACGTCAAATGTGAATTTGGAAGCACCAGTGAAGCGTAGTAGACAAGGACTGGACGATGAGCTGTGACGCCACACCAACATGCTAGGGCAAACAGGAAGAGATCTAGAAAAACAAAGAAAAAAAATACACAACAGGGAGGCAAACCTTGGTTACACAGTAATGGAACACAGACAGGAGAGAGAAAAGAAACTGACAATAATCACATTTATCATGGTGCTTTACTAAAGTCTAAAAACTCAGTAGCCATTTTCAGGGACTGAGTGAGGATGATGAGCATGTTACTAGAAACTGAGGTGGATGACAACAGCAGATTCACACATATAGAACAGCTATAAATGTGGTGCCAGCACAAAATCAGTGGCAACATGCAAACAAACACAGCTAATCATGTAAGGAGACCAGAGGGTGTTACGGAGGTAGTACCTTTTTAAGCCTCATCTTTAACATTTTAGTACCTGATGTAACATGCTGCACACATCTCTTAAAATCAGCTAACTGGAAAGTGGAACTGATGATTTTCAACATTTATTTAAGTGCATCTGGAAATCTGCATTACTTTAAAAACTTAGAACAAATGTTTGTTGAGACAGGTAATAGTGGATGGCAAATCGATCCAAATATCGATTGTATCGATGCCAAGTCGGCATCTGTATCGGATCGATACTGGCCTGGTGAGATCGATTCTTTACTTTAAGTTCTGCTTGTTTGCAATGCTGTGGTTTCGCCAAAGACAAAACAGCCAGGTCGCTGGACTCGCCGCTGCTGTGTCAGCTCCACCTCACCCCTCTTGTGTTTAGATATTGGGCCGTCACGTGACATGGCTTAGACGCTTTGGGGGTTGTTGTTGTTTACATATTATTTATATTTTCACCAGTTGTTTTTTTTTGTTGTTGGGAATTTTAATTGTAATTTTTGTATTATTATTTCTCAACAGTACTTGTTTGTTTTAATTTGTTAACTGGTTTGCGTTCACTTTTTAATTAAAGATTTTTCTAAAAAAACAAAAAAACAAAAGTGATAATATTAATTTTATAGCATTTTCTATTTAATTATTTAATCTATTTAATTATAAACTTTGTCCAAATTATGTCCTGGGTTTTAGCTATTTTAATAATAAAAAACTATAATCACAAAAAACACTTAAAGTCAAGGTAATTAATTGAGATTTAGCAATTCAATGACGCATCCACCTTATTTGTTGAAAAGTATCGGTACGAGCGATACTGGTCCGTATTTCCTTGGTATGGGATTGATACCAAAATATGCAGTATCGCACACCACTAACAGTTAGTGGTTTTATTCATAGGGATGTAGCCCAATTCCTTCGTTAGTCTGCCTGACTATCGATCCCGCTTATCAACTCTTGCAATTTTGAAACTGAAACCAGCTGATTTCAGTTCATGTGTCGTCGGAGGAAAATAGTGGCACAGCTCCAGCGTGGACATGGACATTTGAGCAATAAAAAGAAAAGAAAAGTACGAGAAGTGGAGACTGCTCCAGGACAGAAACAACTCTGAACACAACTTGGGCTCTTCACAAGCATCTGCATAGACAGCATCTAAAACTAAGTTGGGTTATGTTAAAGCTGAGTAAAATGCCGACCACAGCCCAGGGCAGTGATAAAGTGAGCTGTCATTTGTGGCAAAGCCAGCCGCTGCTGAACTTCAACAGGTACCAAACTGTTTCTAAAGTAGAATCACTGTGGTGGTCGCTTTGAAGTCTCTTTGTGCTGGTTTTCATCTTTGTTTGGTGTTGCTGGCTTTGGTGTTTATACCTAAATACTAAGAGAACAATCATGTGTGTCCTGTCAATTCCTCTCTCTATTTATTCATTTGAAGATTCAAGAACGTTGAACATTAATTTCCGTAAAATATGAAAATGTAACTGCATCTGTCCTGTGAGTGCTCAGGCCTATCTTTCTGTCACAGTTCTTAATTATCCTAGCCATGAGCACAGTTTTAATCCAGACTAATTGAATAAGGCCTTCTTGAAACATTTTAGTAAAAATTATTAAGATGGATGTGACATTCACATTAATTATACCTCTGGATCAAGTTAGGCATGATTTCCATGCCTTTATTGGAATAAACTAGTTATCTTGCATTCTATCTTACAGTTCTACCTTGTTTCTGATAGTTCAGTTTCTAATTTACTCAGCGTTATAAAGTCTGGTATTTGCATAGTGCTAAACTAACACTGGATGAACTGATTGTAGAAGCCCATAGTCCTAACTGCTATAGATTCAAATAGCTGTTCAAAAACTATTCTAATCAAACCAGTGAACCATATGTCTGTGTAGGTTCTTAGTCATCCAGGTCATGGTATTCTGAGGTGCTTGGAAGCACAAGGGCAACCTAGACAATATTTGGCAGGTGATTTAAATTTTTTAAATAAATAAAAAAAAATTTCAATTAATGACTGAGAGCCCAGAGTATTATCACATTGTGTGAGGTCTGATCTCTCATACGTTAAGGGCCCTCTCCTCAAAGGACACATTCAGATAGATCCTTTTAAGACGAAAGAGCTAAACAAATGGGGATGAAAAATGGAGTGAAATGAGGCACGTCCAGTTCTTTTATAAGGTTACATTCTCAATACATAGTTAACTGCCACCATGTAAATGCATACAATACATCAATGTAATTTTATTATAGATTTGTATTTTGACAATAACACATACTCGTGTCCCCCACGCTCTCTGCCTTATTATTTACAAATAATAGGCATGACTTTAAAATGCCAAGTCTTAGCCTTTCATTTGAGAATTCAGTAATATACAGTAAGATATACCTAGTCCAATTAGACAGTACATGACAGTCCTAAAGGACAGAGCCCAGGGAACACAAAGATGTGGAAGTGCCCAAACAGTTACTCTCTAGGGCTGGAGTAGGGAACCTAGACCTGCAGGACACCGGCTCTCGAGGCCTGGAGTTCCCTACCCCTGCTCTAGGACGTAACTTATAGCAGAAAAGCTGATCAAGCTATGTGTCTGTGAAGGTTCTCAGTCATCCAGGTCATCGTAGTCAAAGGAGCTTGCAAAGAAAAGCGTCTGGACTTCTTTAAGTTGCTTGAAGACGTTTCACCTCTCATCCGAGAAGCTTCTTCAGTTCTAAGGTCAAATGGTGGAGAGTCCCAGATATAAACCTAGTGGGAGTTCCCCCCACAGAGGGACAAAAGGACCCCCTGATGATCCTCTAATCACCTGAGCCAAGGTGTGAAATTGGGTGCTGGGTCCCAATCAGCCAGAGTTTCAGGTGAGTTCATTGTGAAACCTGGCCCCACCTTGTCATGCGAATTCCTGAGGTCAGATGGCCCAGGATGTGAGTGGGCGTTAAGGCGTCTGGGAAGGGATCTCAAAACTGGATTATAGATGGCAGAGAGTTGGTGTCGTAAACCCCCGCCTCTGTTCAAAGATGGTCGCTCACAGTGGACATAGATGGCTTCTTACCCAGATGGTTTGAAAGAGGAGTGAAAGAAGCCATCTATGTCCACTGTGAGCGACCATCTTTGAACAGAGGCGGGGGTTTACGACACCAACTCTCTGCCATCTATAATCCAGTTTTGAGATCCCTTCCCAGACGCCTTAACGCCCACTCACATCCTGGGCCATCTGACCTCAGGAATTCGCATGAAAGGTGGGCCAGGTTTCACAATGAACACACACCTGAAACTCTGGCTGATTGGGACCCACACCCATTTCACACCTTGGCTCAGGTGATTAGAGGATCATCAGGGGGTCCTTTTGTCCCTCTGTGGGGGGTTCACTCCCACTAGGTTTATATCTGGGACTCTCCACCATTTGACCTTAGAACTGAAGAAGCTTCTCGGATGAGAGGTGAAACGTCTTCAAGCAACTTAAAGAAGTCCAGACGCTTTTCTTTGCAAGCTCCTTTGATCAAGCTATGCTAAACAAATGTTTTTCCTTTAATATGGAACTTCCTTGTCTTGAAAGACTTTAAACACTGATGAAATACGTGGGTACCCTGGATGTATTAATACTCCCCATGGTAGCCCCTCTGCAAATAATTCAGTTTTGAACGTATCCTTGGTATTATTTTTCAATTATTATTAATATTCTAGCAAAAGTATCAGATGGATCCTTCATATACAGCTCGTGCCACAATGTCATGTAATACACATCAGCAAGAGGAAACAACGTTCAACAGGCAAGTCTAGGACACACACCAAGAGATGAAGTGAAGTGGCAGATTCCACATTTTCTTCATAATTTCCAATCAGATAAATATTTAGACAATAATAGTTCCCCAAGACTTACAGAAAGTATAAAATCTCTATGGAAATAGAAAAAGCATTACGATTAAAATATATATCTCAACATTTATCTTCCTTCCTAGCTCTATGTACAACGAAACATGCAAAAAACAAAAACACAATATAATTTCCTGGCATTTCAGAGAGCTGCCAGGTCAATCTTGCACAATATATAGAAAGTCTCTAGCCCTTGAGGTCAGCTAGCTGATAGCTATCATGAAAAGGGAGGGCTGGTGGAAAACTAAACTAAAACAAAATGTAGTAATGAAAACCATCATGTTCACATTGCACAGAATTTTAAGCAACTGAAAGAAGTCATTCAACTTTGGATTTATTGTGAAAGTTGGGGTTATTGCTTGTTAAAGTTGACAGTTAAGCTTCATAGATCACATCAGCTCAGTCCCTGATGTTTCACCCAGGTTGATCTACATCTCAACTGCATGTTTTATTAAATGTACTGATTATACATGAAGTATAATTCCATATCAAGTATAATTGGTCATGGTTTCTACACTACACTACACTCACCCCCTGAGGCCTCTCAATTAGTGTTCACCATAAAACTGTTGCTGTTGACAAACAACAGATGTAATATAATCAAACATGAAAGTGACTCGATTACGGCTATGTCCACACGTACCCGGGTATTTTTGAAAACGCAGATTTTTCTATGCGTTTGCACCTTTCGTCCACACGTAAACGCCGTTTTTGGTCACTGAAAACTGAGATTTTTAAAAACTCCGGCCAGGGGGGATATTTTTGAAAACTCCGTTTTTGCATTTACGTGTGGACGAGAAAAACTGAGAAAATGCAGAAAACGCAGCGTCAAAGGTGTGCGCCTTTGACGTCACACTGTGCGTCATGTTATTGTTTCGGTGAAATGAATTTCTACAATACTGTTAATTGTTCTCTCTGCAGTGTTTAAATGCTCACATATACACACAGTTACTGTCCCTCCACACATACGACTCGGTTCTGCTTCTATGCCCCAGCTTTGTTTACTTTTTCCCACCGAGGCTTCTAGACTTCTGATTGGCCAACATTTCTGCACGGTTAGGAATATATCGCCACCTGTTGCTTTGGCATGTTCCTAGCAGTGTTTTCCTTCATTTCTGCCTTTACGTGTGGACGGGATTATTTTTTAAAACGAAAACGGAAAATCTGTGTTTTCAAAAATACCTGTGTACGTGTGGACGTAGCCTAAAAGTAATGCTAAAACGGAATACAGTCTTGCCAGCGCACAAAAATCACAGGTACTCTTTCAAAATGCCAGAGAAAAGGGTAGAACAACAACAGGCTTGTTAACTTTTGCAGAAATCAGTGATTTAACACACACGCATACACATGCGAAAACACTTAAGTCCAAATGCCAGTTGCACATACTGGTGGTGCTCCACCTTGACAATCTGATCTTCTGTGCCTACCCTGACAAATAAGTCTGATAAACAATACAGGTGTCTATCACTATTTGGTCTCCATTTCAAGCGATAGCAGGGAAAACCACATCAAATAGAGATTTGTCTTTCCCATTTGCTGCCTGGTTTTTAACATTAAATGTGTCAAAGAGGAAGAAGGTGAACAGGAAGTGGCAACAGAGAGATTTGGCATCTGATAGTCAGCATGCAACATTTCTTGACAAATGACTCATATGTGTTACTTTCTACCACAGCAAACTAACACAACTGCTTCTCTTTTTTGTTAAAAAGAAAAAGTGCATACACCACAAAAGAACATGGGGAGAATCCAGGCTAGTGTCAAAACTTGTCATGTAGCTTCACGTCTGTCTTTGTCCTGACATGTTTTCTAATGGCCACGAGGAGCAGTGAAGCAGCCCTGTAGCACACAGACAAGTTTCTGAGTGCATCAGTCTCAGCTGGTTATTCACACTACACTTACCATAACACCACCCTGCCTAACTAAGCCTGTAGTGTCTCAGCTCGTTCAGTAGGGCTTGCTGTCATTCTTTGAGCGCTTCAGCTGCACCTTCAGCCTTTTCATTCCAATCTGGAAACCATTCATTGCCTGGATGGCTGCCTGTGATGACACTGGGTTGTCGTAGCTCACAAAGCCTAGAGAAGAAAGAAACACTAAGAGCAGCTCAACGCAGCTTGCAGTAGGTATTTTCAATGTGCCGAAGAAAACCAATTGTTGCAAATAAAACATATTTATATGCATACATACGTATATACTAGGGGTGCAACGATACACAAAATTCACGGTTCGGTTCGGTTCGATACTTTGGTGTCACGGTTCGATATTTTTTCGATACAAAAAATGTTCATGCCTTTTTAATTTGTCATTTATTAAAATTATAAATATATATTTTAACTCAAAAGTACAGTTTTTAAATTTAACCCTAACCCTTGTGCGCGTTTTTTTATTTTGACAGCGAATGCGCACCTGCGGACCACTTATGTGCAGCCCTGGTTATTTAGCTCGTCATATTGCAGCCACAGAAATTCTTTTGTCCATGAAACCATAAAGCTGCACTTTCTTTTTGCCTTATAGTCTGATTTGTCATAACTTCTCCGTTTTGTGGTAAGCTTTTCTTTGGCTGTCACTTCTTCACCCTGACCTGTCTTATTTGGCTCAGCAGAACTAAAATATATATCTGTCTGTGAAGGTTCTCAGTCATCCAGGTCATCGTAGTCAAATATAAATCCTGCTGCTTTTACACACGCACTCACATAAGCTCAGCGATTCTCTGCGCGATCAACCTCTCACATGTTTAAGCTGCGGGAGATTTCACTTGTCATGTTTGCATAGTAAGCTAACGATTAATAAGACGATGTCAGAGGAATTGGTGCACAAATTATCATCACTCACAGATCAGTGCTGTCGCTCTCTATACACAGTTCACACGATTGCAAAGTGAAAGCAAAAAAACAAGCGCAAATTCAAACGCGATTTCAATATGTCACATATTGACAGTGGCTCACCGATGCCAATGACATAATTACCCAGCTACATTTCTGAAAGAATGCAAAAGCATTGACATATATTTTTCCTTCCTACAATAGCCCGACGGGCAGGGAAGAGATAGATTTTGGTAGCCCGACTGGAAAAATCGCTAGCCCCGGGACGTCGGGCTAGCGATATTGCGAGCCCTGTATCTGATTGAGGAATCACTCATCTTTGGAAAAGAGAGTTTATTACAGAGAAATGGCTCTTTCCAAAATAAAAGCTATACTATCCGCTTCTTCTGGGCTATATTCTCAGCAGCATAAGGAGAATCATGTGCTAACAGCTGTCTAAATGACTCGGCTAAAGTTAGTAGCATGCTTGTTGTTTTTTTTCTGCTTCCACTTGTCTTTGCACTAGGATGATGTCGGCGTAAATGTGCAGTCATATTCGTTGTGTTCCCACTAGTGCTTTCAGGTTAATCTCGTTGAAATGACCTTAACGCCACAACACGGCAAATCTCCGTTAACGAGCTACCGCCGATCGCCCCGTGCATGGGGCTAGACGGCCAACACGTTAACGAGCTAACTGCGCTAACACACTAGTTCCCACCCATGTAATTGAGCATTGCATGGCACATCCAACATACTGTTTTACTTTAGTCCATGACTCGCTTACCTTCAGGGTCATACGTCACATGAAAACCAAAATAATTCCAAACGCCAGATCTGAATGAGGGTGGGGGAGGTCCATGTTGCAAGGAGAGCTTAACTTCTGTCTCGCTAGCTTGCCCTGCGCTCTTCCTTCTGACGATGCTGTCTGTGTTGAGCGCTCAGTGAATCTGCATTCGACTACTCCGCCTAGGCTGCACTGTCGACCCTAGGCGGAGTAGTCGAACGCAGATTCACTGAGCGCTCAACACAGACAGCATCGTCAGAAGGAAAGTTGATAAAATAAATTACAAATTTTGTATTGTTCGATACATATGCGTACCGAACCGAAAGCACTGTATCGAACGGTTCAATATCGATACGAATATCGTTGCACCCCTTATATATATATACAGTACATATGTATATACACATATATATATACATATGTATATACACATACATATATACATATACACACACACATACATATACACATATACACACACACATACATATACACACACACATACATATGTATATATGTATATATATGTGTGTGTATATATGTATACATATAAACACACACACACATATATATATATATATACATACATACATATATATACATACATATATATATACATACATATATATACATACATACATATTATACACTACATATATACACATATATATATACACACATATATATATATATATATATAATATATATATATATAATATACATATATATATATATATATATAACACACACATATATATATATACACACACACACATATACATATACACACACACATATATATACACACATATAAACACATATATATACACATATACTATATATAATATACACATACATATACACATATATATATATATACATACACACACACATATATACACATATATATACACATATATATACATATACATATATATAGTATATATATATATATATTATTTTTTTTTTTTTTTTTTTAATAAAAACGTACATGAACTCACCAAAACATTTGCTGAGGTTAGTCTGTTTGTCAATGAAGACTTTTGCAGAGATTACATTTCCAAAGGGCATAAACATCTGGAGCAGATCCTGATCTCCAAACTCCTGGGGTAGGTGGTAAATGAACAAATTCGCACCTTCTGGACCTGCCAAACAAAGAAAATTATACAAGTATAAAACACAGTAATATTCTAACAGGACTATCATTATGAATTCACGTAGCTTTTAAAAATAGAGTCACATTTTTTGTATTCACGCAAAGAAAAAAAAATCTGATTGACAGACTGTAACAAACTGTTTAATCGAGTCATGCAGAGCCTGGTTAACAGATTCTTAAAAGTGTTTAATAATATGGTTCAGAGCTGCTTTTTAACAGATTCTTGTGTTTTACAAAACATATATGCACTGCTTCTAAAAACACAAACACTGGCTGCACATCTCCAGAGACAAGCTCATAGCCAACCTGATTTTGTTTACTTTGTCTTATTTGACAGTTTCCATAACACAAAAATGCGATATCAAAACTTCTCTGCAGCCCAGCTGCTTCCTAATAAACTGACCAACTGCAATTTTTAGTCTCATTCCAGCGTGTGTCACAAAAGAAAAAAAAAAACAGGCCACTTAGAAAATTATCTGTAAATAAGAACAAGTACACTGTGAATTCAGCTGCATTATAAGAAATGAAAATTTCACATAAAGCAGAAAAAGGACTGAAAAAGCAGTCCATATACACTAACGGTCAAACGTTTTAGAGCACCCCAATTTTTCCAGCTATTTATTGCAGTTCAAGTCGTTCAAGTTCAGTGATTAGCTTGAAATGGTACAAAGGTAAGTGGTGAACTGCCAAGGTTAAAACAAAAGGTAAGGTTAGCCAAAACCGAAAAATAATGTACATTTCAGAATTATACAAAAGGCCTGTTTTTTAGGGAACACAAAATGGGTGTCAGTGAATACAGTTTCCTTCACACTTAAAAGGAAGAAACTTTGACTGGAAGAGGTTTGGGAGACCGAAAGCCACAACTGAATCAGAGGACACGTTTCTGAGAGTTATCACAGGCGGCTCACAGGGCACAGCTTAATAGTGGTTGTAGTAAGCGAGTCTCAGTTTCAACTACGAAGACTCCTTTCATTTCAGAGTGCAATGAGACTTTAAACTGCATAATTTTCGATTGGAATTGGAAAAATTGAGGTGTTATAAAAACCTTGACCGGTAGTGTACTTTCATGTTTCAAAAAAGACACATTGAAATCTTGAAATTTCAACACAAATTTGAAATTGTGCGCATACTTTGCCACTCCAGAGTTTCACACTTATAGTTATTTTTTACTACAAGTTGAGCTGTTGACATGATGAGCCAAGGTTATTTTAGAGAGATTTACATCTTATAGATAGAGAGTTACATCTTACTAGTGCAGCACCCAGTCATGGCTGATGCAGCATAATAAAATAAGACAAAACCCTTATCAGAAAGTGACATTAAAACACACTACACACATCTCTTAACAACTTAACAGTTAGTTGTAGCTAAACAGCAATTTTTATTTAAAGGCATACTCAGTGTTTCACACACCATATTCAGAAAATGTGAGAGATAAAATGCACTGCTAAAATCTGAAACTATAAGGGAGGATTGTCACAGAAAACATGTAATGACAATAACATAATTGTTGATAATTGTTGATGTCCTTCTGCTCTTGCTCTTGACGAAGGCGGTCGCACTTTTCTCCTCTCCTCCTCCTCTCCCTTAGCTTCCCTGCTTAGCCTCTTATGTCCTTGTCTAGTCTCGTGTTTTTTGTAT
>NW_024583451.1:17034-38471 GCF_018398535.1 Haplochromis burtoni
TACTTTTCCCTGGAACATTCTCTCACAGTCTGTTCTCTAAAACCTAAAAGAGGAATTATGGATTGGATCAACTGGTCCCTAAATGCAATTGACACCCCTTTCTCAACGAGAAGTTTGGGCTTGGGTGAGCCTGAGTGCTGAAGATATCTACCTATTCGGAACCATGGTAACAGGGTTCTGGCTGATCGGAGCTGGCTTGGCCCTGACTTATCGAAGAATTAAGGAAGCGGAACCGGCTGTTCAAACCCCCACAAGGCTGCCCGCTGGGATTGAAACGATGGGAAGAGGCGTGAGTTTCTCAAAATGGGCTCATTGAGTGCAGCACGGATAAGATCTTGGAGAGGCTACGGCTGCTGTGAATACTCAGAATAAGATCTCTGACTGCAGACTGGATACATCTCGGAAGGGCTCGCTCGGAATAACATCTCTGGGCGCAAATTGGATGACATCTCGGGGAGGCACACTGCCGTGAGTTCTCAGAATCGGCTCCTTGAGCACAAGAAATGACAACATCACAGAACGCAAGTATGGCGAAGCTCGCGGCTCTCCAACGGGAGATTGAGAGACCAGTGTTGGACTGTAGAACTGCTTTGAAATTCATATGAGCTGTTCGCACTAAAGTAAACCACCATCACTTCATGCGGATACCCCTTTGGCGCCAGCTGCGGTCTCAAGGCTGGAGCTGAACAATAACACCCTGATAACGACTGTGTTGAGTCTGTTCCTTCCCATTCCATGCAAGGCCACCTGGGTTGGCTGGAAGACTGTTTACTTAGCCTGGCAGGGCGAAGGACACTGTCTCAGCTGAACTCTGGACACGCACACACATACATATACACTGATATGCACACACTCATCCCCCCTCCCTTTCCAAACGCCTTTGACGCTTATTCCCTTCCGATGCTGACGGTGGATCAAGGAGACCAGCGCACGCAGGCCGGATGTACTGTCTAATTCGGCTGTCTCTCACCCTTTACCCCCCCTGTTGCTTGTCATGTGTTTCTTTGGTGTATTAAGAGTTTTTCATGTGCAGAGGTGTTTTTTTCTGTTCTCAAACTGATCTCCCTGTTGGAGCTCAGTCTGGGGGGAGTTATTTTTTTCTCCTTATCTTTCCTCATGTGGTGCATTTTCCATTGTTATACCTCTCTGACCTGTCTTCCCCATGTGATGTTTTGTGTAATGTATGTATGGTCGGAGGGTAAGATGGCGCCGCCATTGCGTGCAATAGGTCGGCAGCCTTATGAAATTTCCCTTGTGGGACTAATAAAGGTATTCTCTTACTATAACGTCTGCTCTAAAAGAACGTACGTGCCTGGGCCCGCCTACTATTCTCGGAAACGTAAAATGATTGGCTAGAAGTGTATCACAGCTCAGGAAAAAAAAAGCACCGAAATAAAGCACCGAAATGTGCGCTGCTTTTCGGTCTGGTTACTACCGTTTATGTCAGAACGCACCGGACACCGGTACCCATCCCTATTCATGACCCTACATAGTCTCTTTTGATCATTTCCCAGATCTGACCAAGGGTGAGGGTTGGAAAGTAGAAGAATTTCTTGTAAAAAAAAAAAAAGTTGCATAACCAAATGGCACAACATGTGTGTGCATCTTTGTCATTAATACAATCCTTTAGAGAGGTTCCAAGTTACATATGGTTTATTCTTGTTGCCTGAGTTATGTTAAATTGTGAGAAAACTGACAGTAGGTTTATCTATTTCATCTAAGGCATATAGGTACGACCTAATTGAAAAAACAGCCTACAACTCATGAGGCTTATTACTGATCAAGCAAAAGCTGGATAAAACTGAATTAAAGAGAAAATACATTAAAACATGCTAATACAGTAGAGCTGCATTCTGTTTTTTAATAGTTACACACTGAACCTCTGTATAAATGCCTTTAATAAGTGTCCACTTCACTCAGTCATTGCATTAGATCTACTCCCAGCTAACAAAACTCACCTTCCTTTTGGCTGCCTGCAGCTGACACATTCTGCTGGGATAGCATGGTCTGGTTGTAGAGGCTAGGGAGGGTGGCGGCGGCGTACTGTTGAATGCCAGAGTAGGCCTGGCTCAGTGCCTCCATTGTATTTCCTGAGCCATTAGAAAGACTTCCAGAGCCAAGACTGCCATTAAGTGCTGCCATGCCTGCATCAGTTACAAGAAGAAAAAAAGCTGTATGTTCACAGTGGTACAAACTTCAGTAGACTAAGAATCAGAAAAGAGGCCAAAAGACTGTCACTGTTCAAGATTCAAGAAAACTTTATTTGTCATATGCAAGTTGCCCTGCAGTGAAATGGGACCAACCCCCTCCCCCCGACCTTACATGCACAACACAGACATCACATGGGGAGACAGGTAGGGGACCGGTAGTATTACAGAAAAACACTGAAATACAAAACAATGGGAAAGTCCAAGAGGGAAAAAAAGAGACCTCTACTCATGCTGAGCTCCTGGGAGGACAGCATGAGAACAGGAAACAAAAAAACTCCTCTGCACAGAAAGCACATAAATGTCCACAGCACAACATTATAGAGCACGTGACCAGTAACAGGGGTGGGTGGGGGGTGAGGAGTAATCCCAAGCAAACACAGCAGCCATCCTGCCCTGCAGCTATTTTTCCAGCGCTGGGCCCAAACCCGCCGTGTTCTCTAGGAGGGAACAAGTGTCGAAGGCGTTTGGAAAGGGAGGGGGGATGAGTGTGTATCAGTGTATGTGTGTGTCCAGAGTTCAGCTGAGACAGTGTCCTTAGTGTCCTTTACTGTCCAAGTAAACAGTCTTCCAGCCAACCCAGGTGGCCTTGCAGAATGGGAAGAAACAGTCTAAGCACAGTCTGTTATCAGGGTGTTATTGTTCAGTTCCAGCCTTGAGACCACAGCTGGCGCCAAAGGGGTATCCGCATGAAGTGATGGTGGTTTATACTTTAGTGCGAACAGCTCATATGAATTTCAAAGCTGTTCTACAGTCCGACACTGGTCTCTCAATCTCCCGTTGGAGAGCCGCGAGCTTCTCCATGATGTTATCAACCTTACGCTCCGTGATGTTGTCATTCTTGTGCTCAAAGAGCCGATTCTGAGAACTCACGACCGCAGTGAGCTTCTCCAAGATGTAATCCAATTTGCGCTCAGAGGTCTTATTCTGAGTGTTCACGGCAGCCGCAAGCTTCTCCAAGGTCTTAACTGTGCTGCACTCAATGAGCCCATTTTGAGAACTCACGCCTCGTCCCGTCGTTTCAATCCCAGCGGGCAGCCTTGGGGGGGTTTGAACAGCCGGTTCCGCTTTCTTAATTCTCAGATAAGCCAGGGCCAAGCCAGCTCCGATCAGCCAGAACCCTGTTATCATGGTTCCGAATAGGTAGATATCTTCAGCATCCTCGATCGACAGTCCCGCCAGGCACACGACCCTCCAGTTCTGCCACCCATCCATCGTGTATCTGGCAGGGAAAGTACCTCCAGGACACTCAGGCTCACCGAGCTCAGACTTCTCGTTGAGAAAAGGGTGTCAATAGCATTCAGAGACCAGTTGATCAAATCCATAATTCCTCTTTCAGGTTTTAGATACAGACTGTGAGAGAGTGTTCCAGGGAAAAGTAAGTTTTTCCCCCTTTTGGCTTTACAATTGTAATTAATGAGTCAGCCTGAAAAGTAAAAAACAAAACAAAACAACAACAAAACAAACCCCCCCAAATAAAATTATTTATGCAACAGATTGCATGGATTAAGTTGCTCAAGTTAGCAGGAACCACCGAAGGAACCACTGAGCCAACGCACTTGGAACTTATTTACAGTTAGTCCTTCAAGTACAATCCAATCCAACAGGCAGTGATTATTATAAAACAGTTACAAGCCAGATTACAGCCAGAATTAACGTATGAAAACAAAAAGCACAGACAAGCAAATCCTGAAAATGAAGATTTATATCAGACGTACTGCCTCAAATTAATCTATATTTCAGCCTATGCAGATAAGAGTTTTTACCTGCCAAGGAACCTATGTTGAGGCCAGCTCCAGCACTAGCAGCCAGAGACTGCAGGGCCCCTAAAGAAGCCATGGGGTTCGCCGAGGAGTTGCTACTGGAGGTGGGGGAGGAGCCTGCTTGAGAAACATTTACTTTTAATGATATAATAATAGGGGAAATGAACAATTTACCTTGCATCATTAAAAGTACTATAAGAATGGAAAACATCAAAATTAAAAGTAATTTCACAAGTCTAATCACAAGGAAGATTTGACAAAGCCAGGATTTATGTTTTAAGGGTTTTATTAGTTTAGTTTTTATTAGTCTTACAAGTAATTTAAATGATTTCATTACTACAGTCTGCTATATATTTACCTATGAATCACATCTAGCCAGCTCTGGTTCATGTTATGGTAGATTTAATATCATCATGTGTGTAAACAATACATGTTTCCAGGCAGCCAGGCATTTTACAATAATTTCCATTGGGTCAAAATTACACCCTTGAAGGAAATAAATTGTTACAATGCGTTTTTCTTTTTATTCCCTACACCCAAAAAGTGTATCATGACCCAATTCTATTTTTGGAAAAGTCATGAAATTAGGTGGAGTTTTACTTCGACAGCTACATTTTAAAATGCAAAGGGGTCCAAATAAGCCCTTTGCCAAGTCTAGCGTTAAACAAAAGCACTTGCTATAATAAGGTTTGGTTTTTTTGGGGGGGTTCAAGTCTTGCTTTTTTGGTTTTGGTTTTTGTTACATGACAAAGTGTTTCATATACAGTATACGTGTTGGCTGCTTTTCAAGCATATGAAAAAAAAAAGGCATTGGCCCAAATCATCACGATTGTAATAAAATATTTTTAATCAGGTTTTGTTTTTGTTTTTTTAACTTAAGTTTGCACACGCCTTTCTTGAATTTTATTGCTCAAAAGCCCAAACATAATCTTATCAAATCTAAGGAGCTTGGAAAGAAAAAAGCATCTTTCCAAGCTCCTTAAACTATGATGACCTGGATGACTGAGAACCTTCACAGATATGATCTTATCAAATTTTACTGGGTTTAGGTGAAGGTCGTTGGCTCCAGTTCTCTAACACTATGCAATACTATACTATACAATGCACCAATACTATACTTCTTGAGGATGAAGTTGTATTTGGACTAATGGACTATTGTTTCTCCTTACCTAATTGAGCAGTTCTTGCATTAGGCCAGTAGTGGAACAGAAATGAATTTGCTGTAAAGCAAATGGGTTTAATATACAGTTTAAATCCTGGTGTTCAGTATTTTACATTATATTAGAGATTACCTGACATTTAATTTCAGGTCCAAGAGCATATAAAGTTTTAAATTCTGTGAAAGTATGTATTTATAGCCATTCTGTGATGGATCCACAGTATTGTTTTATCCGGTTAGCCAATATTCTTTCACCTGTGTCCACTAAGTTTTACAGGGCACAACCTACATACTCAACCTCTGCTGCTCAACCCAAAAATACATTTTTCTTACAAAGGTGGCACCATAAATAGGCTTTCCAGTGATATACGATTCATTTGCAACATTCATTGTCACAACAAAGAAATCAACCAAACTTAAATTTCCTTAGTTTTGTAATACAGACTCTGTGTTTTGGTTTTTACCTGAGCTTGTTAACGCACTTAGTGGGCTAGTAGATGTCGTCATGGCGCTAGAACCCGTAGGTGTGGCCTGTGTAGCAGTTGCTGCTGCTGCTAAAGCAGCGAGGTTCTGCATAGCATTAAGACCTGACAGACACATGAATAGGCAAGTTTAAGTTCCCCAACAGAGATCATCAGTTATACAGATATAAGGCTGGACTTAACTTTCTCAATAAACAAAGGGATGAATCTAAACTCAAAATAATTAATGAGATTATTATGTAGCCAGTAATATAGCTTTACATTTTTTGGATGTGTGTATATGTACCTGAAACAGGGTGCAGGTTGTTGAGTGCATTCCCTGTGGAGGCAGACTGCTGCAGCAACTGTAAGTAGAGCTAAAGCAAGAAGAAAAATGGAAGATAACATTTAAATTTGTCAATTTGTTTTCTAATGGTTGTTACATTTTGGATAAATATACACTTACTGCTAAGTACTGTGGGCCTAAACTGTTGAGTCCAGTGAGATTACCCCACATGGAAGCAGCACTAAGTTGCTGCATCTGCTGCTGCAGCTGTTGAGCCATGCGCTTCTGCTCCTTGTCCTTCTGAGTGTCTGCAAATTTCACTACAATTGGCGATGAACAACCCTGAACACAAACACAGGAAAACATTGTGCTCATGACAGGTTACTGGTCAAAACTATTAAACTGCATCTTTCAAATTCCAAGTAACGTAACCAAATAGTTAAAAAAAAAATCTAGAATAGAATAGAATAATCCTTTAATTGTCCCACAAGGGGAAATTTGGTGGTAACAGCAGCCAGAAAGACACATATACAAACAAACAGGACAGAAACATACACAATTTTTTCTTACATATTTACATCAAGGACAATGGTTAATCGCTTGCTGTGAATAATCATATACTGGGAAACCTTGAAACTATTTATCCAGTGGAAACAACAGAATGCAGATCTTCTAAAATCAAAATCACAGACAAAATGCAAATTAGTTTTTTTTTTAGTTTAAACTTCACCTCCATGGTCTGGGACTGGTGCATGGATTTGATAGCAGACTGGGCCATTTGTCTGGCTGTGAATGTCACAAACGCACAACCTGCAAGAAAGAAACTAAATGTATCAGTTTTGTTAACCTTTCAGTAAGACCACACTTATTTTTAACAAAATTTTTGATACACTTTTCCAGTTTATTGGTGTAAGAGAACTTGGTTTTGATTAAGATTCATTATTCATATTTAACCTCCTAAGACCCGAACTCTTCCACAGCAGCATTTTTAATTTCTCTTTGATATTTGGGCTGATTGGGGCCCGATGAATGTAAAAACAAAGAATTACCAGATTTTTTTTTTTACTTACTTTTGTTTTTAATAAAAATGAGAGCCACGTATGAGGATATTCATTTAAAATTTTGAGAGAACAGTAGCAGTATAATGTCCTCATAAGTGGATATCAGGCCCTTGTAGAGCAAAATTTAGTATTTTGGTCTAGATAACCCAAAATGTGATGTCCACATATGTGGACGCCAGGTCCTAATTTATCTTTATATTTCAATTCAATCAGTAGGTCTGCACTGTGTATAGTGCTGGCGGAGCGCTGCTGACGTCGACTGAGAAAATTGTCAGGCGGTGGAAGGAATACTTCGAGGACCTCCTTAATCCCACTGACACGTCTTCCGAGGAGGAAGCAGAGTCTGGGGATGAGGGGAATGACCCGCCAATTTCCGGGGGCGAGGTCACTGAGGCAGTTAAACAACTCCTTGGTGGCAGAGCCCCTGGTGTTGATGAGGTCCGCCCCGAGTTCCTGAAGGCTCTGGACGTTGTAGGGCTGTCCTGGTTGACACGCCTCTGCAATGTTGCGTGGAGATCAGGGGCAGTACCTGTGGACTGGCAGACCGGGGTGGTGGTCCCCATCTTTAAGAAAGGGGACCGGAGGGTGTGTTCCAACTACAGGGGGATCACACTCCTCAGCCTCCCTGGGAAAGTCTATGCCAGGGTGCTGGAAAGGAGAGTTCGTCCGTTAGTCGAACCTCGGATACAGGAGGAACAATGCGGTTTTCGTCCTGGTCGCGGAACACTGGACCAGCTCTTTATCCTCTCCAGGATACTTGAGGGTGCATGGGAGTTTGCCCAACCAGTCTACATGTGTTTTGTGGACTTGGAGAAGGCATTCGACCGTGTCCCTCGGGGTGTCCTGTGGGAGGTGTTGCGGGAATATGGGGTGTCTGGCCCATTGCTACGGGCCATTCGATCCCTATACAACCGTTGCAAGAGCTTGGTTCGCATTGCCGGCAATAAGTCGGACTCGTTCCCGGTGGGTGATGGGCTTCGCCAGGGCTGCCCTTTGTCTCCGGTTCTGTTCATAATTTTTATGGACAGGATTTCTAGGCGCAGCCAAGTGGCGGAGGGCTTTCGCTTTGGTGGCCTCAGAATCTCATCTCTGATTTTTGCAGATGATGTGGTTCTGTTGGCTTCATCGGGTGAGGGCCTCCAGCTCGCACTGGAACGGTTCGCAGCCGAGTGTGAAGCAGCGGGAATGAGGATCAGCACCTCCAAATCTGAGGCCATGGTTCTCAGCCGGAAAAGGGTGGAGTGCCCACTCCGGGTCGGGGATGAGTTCCTGCCCCAAGTGGAGGAGTTCAAGTATCTCGGGGTCTTGTTCGCGAGTGATGGGAGAAGGGAGCCGGAGATCGACAGACGGATTGGGGCTGCAGCTGCAGTAATGCGGACGCTGCACCGGTCCGTCGTGGTGAAGAGGGAGCTGAGTGTAAAAGCGAAGCTCTCAATTTACCGGTCGATCTACGTCCCTACCCTCACCTATGGCCACGAGCTGTGGGTAGTGACCGAAAGAACGAGATCGCGGATACAAGCGGCAGAAATGAGCTTCCTCCGAAGGGTGGCTGGCCTCTCCCTTAGAGATAGGGTGAGAAGTTCGGCCATCCGGGAGGGGCTCAGAGTAGAGCAGCTGCTGCTCCACATCGAAAGGAGCCAGCTGAGGTGGTTCGGGCATCTGACAAGGATGCCCCCTGGGCGCCTCCTGGGTGAGGTGTTCCAGGCATGTCCCACCGGGAGGAGGCCCCGGGGCAGACCCAGGACACGCTGGAGAGATTATATCTCTCGGCTGGCCTGGGAACGCCTTGGTATTCCCCCGGACAAGCTGGAGGAGGTGGCTGGGGAGAGGGAGGTCTGGGCCTCTTTGCTTAGGCTGCTGTCCCCGCGACCCGGCCCCGGACAAAGCGGATGAAGATGGATGGATGGATGGATGGACAGTAGGTCATCAGTTCCTGGCATTGGATAAAATAGTGATGATATCATCTTGTGGACACATCTGCTTTTCCAGACGATTGTACCGCTAATTGTATTTTTGTACAATTAGTATTATTGTACCCTACCCTAACCCTAACATTAAGGCTACAGTTAGATTTTCCTGTTTCAGTGCAGCTAACCAAATAATGAAAGAACTGCACTGAAACAGACAGTGAAAGCGGACAGTGTATCTTTTATTTGTTTGTTTTTTTAAGTACAAAAGTGATACCTTAGGCTGCTTTTTAGTTGTAGTGTCCTTGTGTTCCACTGAGTTCTGTCACTAGTTACCTTAGCTAGGTAATGTAAGTCTATTAGCAGGGACCAACTAACCAAGTCATATCACTTTTTGACTCTAAACATGGTTTAAGAACAGATCTCTATGATGCAAATTATCCTATCTATAGTATTTTCACCTTCTAACATTTTTGTGGTATTCGAAACAACATTTTTCTTCACTTCTATCATGGTTCTTTAAAGCTGTTAAAGAGCAGGGCATTTTACTGAATTGATAATCAATGTTGTCTCTTTAGAATCAAACCTGCAGAGCGAAGAAAAAGTATGAGCTTTCAGCTGTTGAGGGCATCTTCTGGTGGATAAGATCGGTCTTTAATCTTAGTCACTTTTTACGTCATCCCAGTTTAATTGTCTATAAACCTTTGGACATATAGAACTGCTTGGTTTGCCATTACACAGAGCTTCCACATTTTGGTTTCAGCCCATACTAGGCATTTACAATACTGTGCCATCCCTATTCTTTTTATTTGCATATGTTTCAGTACATTTATTAAAACATTTTAACATGTTAAAGTTAGTAAGACTATGACCACCTTTATTCCTCAAGTGAGTCTAAATTGTCTTAGACCTGGATGACTTTACCTCTCCTGACCTCTTACATACCATATTGACAATTGAACTGAAATTTTTGGATTTGGATTGAGTCTGATGGAGTTACACTCCATGTGACCCAGTTCTTGTGTAATCTGGCACACAAGAGCCCTTTTCCATATTTGATGAAGCTTCCTTTTGATTGATCTCCAGTAGAGCTGCCACGATTTGTCGACTAGTCACGATTACATCGACTATCAAAATCGTCGACCACTAATTAAAAGTCGACGTGTCGTTTGAAGCTTTGTAAGATCCCAAAAGACGCAGGAATAAGTAGTAGGATTTAAGAGTGTAATAACGGACTGAAACAGAAGATGGCAGCACTGCATGTACAAGGATGCCAGCTGCCGTTAAACCCCGAAGAAGAAGAAGCTCGTGTCCCAGAATTCATAGCGCAGCCCAGCTCAGTTTCCAACAATGGCGGCAGCTAGTTAGTTTTAATATTACTCTTATTATTCTTTCTGGGTCACAAAATAAACGTTTAACATATTTTCAGGCGAGAATGTAGCTGTGTAAACCTCAAATATCTGCTCAGTTTATCAAGACACCGCATATTTTCAAAAGCGCTCCGACGTTTTCGGAGACGTCTGTTACCCACTAGCTCGATAGCTAGCCGGGGGCTAGGCTCACTAGAGCCGTGAGAACACCGGACTCCCGGCAAATCGTTTTCAAACCCACCGCCGTCTTTCGCTACTCAGGTTAAACATGATATATAAGTCACTTAGATAACTTAAAAATGTTATTGTTTGGCTTTTTTAGTATTTTATTTGTTCCTGAGTAAATCGGTTTGGCTGAGATTAAATTAGAGTGTGAGATGCTCGAGAATTTACTCCGGTGTCCTGTTATATTTTAGATAGCAAGGAGTTTATTAAACTTCACCGAAACAATCTGCAGATTTCGACAATTGATTAGTGATAATCCAAAAATAATCATCTGTCGACTATCAAAATAATTGTTTGTGGCAGCCTTAATCTCCAGTCAAAGGGCCATCAGGTCCTGTGTCAAACTTCACAGCTTGTTTGAGGCTGGAGCCCAGGCCAACTGTTATAAGGTGACAGCAATAAGTCAGTAAAAAAAAAAAAGTTGGGCCTAGCTTTGGGGTCACATAAATTAAGCCAATTTGGAAGTGCCAAATTATATCTGAGGGTCACCAGATTGTGACTACAAAAAGACTTCCGGTCCTACAGAAGTCTATGGCAAGGCAAGGCAAGGCAAGTTTATTTGTATAGCACAATTCAACAACAAGGTGATTCAAAGTGCTTTACAGAGACATTAGAAACAAGAACAAATAAAAAGCATGATTTAAAATTGATTAAAACAAGCAAACTAACTAACTAACTAATTAACAAACAAACAAACAAACAAAACAGTATATAAAATCAAAACAGATAAAATCAGAACAGTAGATAAAATCAGTAGTTAAATGTAAGTTTTGAAATTTAAGCTTAAAAGTGTGGATTTGGTGCTTTATTCAAATGCAGCTGAGAACAGGTGAGTCTTCAACCTGGATTTAAATAAACTGAGTGTTTCAGCTGATCTGAGGCTTTCTGGGAGTTTGTTCCAGATATAAGGAGCATAAAAGCTGAATGCAGCTTCTCCGTGTCTGGTTCTGACTATGGGAAAAAGGTTTTCTATCTTGACCTTGGTAAACACTTTGGTCATGAATAAATGGGCTTAGTCATTTGTTCTGGGTGATACTGAATAAAACAGAGTCTATTGTGTAAATTTTGCTTAGACCATGTTTCAAAATGGCAGAACCGAACGGTTTGGCCTAATGCATTGTCAGTCATTAGCCAATGAGCACATGGTTTCATAGTCAGAGTTGCCCTTCCTTGTTTTTTTTGCAGCGGTGGAAACGCTCATCTCAAGGCTACAAATCGGGACTTGAGAAACCAATTAGCTTTACTTGGCCTCTAATGTACAGTATTTTCCGCACTATAAGGCGCACTTAAAATCCTTTAATTTTCTCAAAAATTTACAGTGCGTCTTATAATCCGGTGCACCTTATGTATGAATTCTGGTTGTGCTTTTACAGACCTCGAAACAATTTTATGTGGTACACGGTGCTCAAAAATCTGTCAAAAATATATATTTTTTAATACTTTTTATTTTTTTTTACTTTTTCCAAGTTTATAGAACATACAAACAAAAATAAAAGAAAAAAGGGAAGGAACACAAAAGGAACATAATGAACAGAATCTCTGGGCCAAAGTTGTTTTTTTTTCCAATAGTCCAAAATACAGTACTCTGCCTCGCACGGCACATCATACCCAAATACTTTCTTCATTGTTACCGCAATACACTAAGATTTGACATTTTTGCACTTCCAAAACACATGAGAATGGTGGCGTTCCAGTCCCCACATAGTCTCCAGCATTGCTAGGGTGTTTTCAGCTGCTTGCTTTTGATATAAGGAGTAATAAAAAACCTAATTACATTTTTCCAACCATATTCTCTCCATTGTCTAGAGCTAGTGGAATTATGCTGTGAGAGTCATGTGAATCCCCAATCATCCTCTGACAATTTAAGATGTAATTCAAATCCCCACTTTTGTTTAATATATAATGTTTCATTCCTATTCAAATTTCGCAGACCATTATATAATTTTGATACAATTTTTGATGGAAGATTTTTATACGCACCTGATATTATTTCTGTTATCTGGCTACCTTCCCTCAGGGCCTTCCTCCTGATTCCTGTATTATAAAAGTGTCTTAATTGGAAACAAGTCTGATTTATCCAGTCCAAACTGTCTGTGTAGTTTGTCGAAATATTTGAATATTTTCCCATCTATTAATGTGCACATTGCCGTAATTCCTTTATTAATCCATCCTAAAAATGTACTATCCCATTAGCCACTTAGGAATTTTTGAGAATATGCAGGCCAAACCAACAGTTTGCAGTCTTCTTCAATTCTACACTTCGTCACTATAACCCACCAGAGTTTAATAGTGAATTCAGTAATAGGATTTGCATGTGTAGACTGTATAGTTTCTTCTCCCAATCTTGCTTGTGGTTGACATGATGAACAATAATTTATCTCAATATGTTTCCATTTTGAGGTGTAGTCCGGTGAGCACCAGTATACAATATATCTCAGCTGGGCTGCATATAAGTATTCCTTGAAATTCATGAGGGCGAGTCCAACTAGGAAAAGAAAGAGGAGGAGGGTTTTAAATCTTACTCTTGGCTTTGTCGCTTTCCAAATAAATCTGCTCACTAGTTTATCACTTTTGCCAAATTGTACGTCTGGTATATAGACTGGAGATCCATGACAAGTGGTGCCCATTTAGTCAAATCTTTTTGAATCGCGTTGCTATTCTTGCCATAATTTGCCTCATATAATGTGCCTAATTCACAGATTAGATAGACACCTAAATATTTGATCTTATTTGAGTCCCATTTTAGTTTATATTTCTTTTGAATTGAATCTCTGGGGGAATAGTTCATACAAATGGTAAATGGTAAATGGCCTGTATTTATATAGCGCTTTACTAGTCCCTAAGGACCCCAAAGCGCTTTACATATCCAGTCATCCACCCATTCACACACACATTCATACGTGAGTTTAAGATGTTTAGTTTATACCCTCATTTTTTACCAAAATGTTTAAATACTTTAATCAATTGAGGAAAGGTCGTGTCAGCATCCTGTAAGTATATTATTATATCATCACCAAAGAGACCTATTCATTGTTCAACTTTAGAAACTGTAACCCCTTTTAAATGATGGTTTTGATTCTAGATCTGCCAGCTTGTTTCGGATCAATTTCTGTGCTTTTAGGCTTTGGAAGAGCGCTTCGGTTAGCTCCAGTGTCATGTCTTCTATGTCTTCTCAGACCTTCATTATCTTGTTTGATTTCTGATTTCAATGATTCGATACCCTTTAGTAGCTCACCAGCTGAATTGCTAGCTATGCTAACGGGGCTCATGCTAGCTTGTCCTGTCACGATGCTAGCATTAGGAAGTGGCTTTATCCTGTCCCTTTGGCATTTTGAGTTCCCTTTGCCTTATTCCGCCACCAGCTTTGTCTTGCCCAGTTGAATTGTCTGTTAACGAGTTTCGGTGTTTTTCTATCAAGATTGTGGGGAGCAGCCACCGAATAGGTCCACTGACTTAATATGACTTTGGTAAGCTACGAAGCCACACCACTTAGATTGTCGTAGGATTGCGGCTACCGTAGTCAAGAGCCTCACGGAGTTATCTGGGTCCAAAACTCCTTTCACTTTAGATCCCAAAGTCAAACAATAGTACGGGATCACTGAGAGTTAAAAACGGTGTAAATCAGGGGTTGACAACCCTGGGCACGCGTGCCATCAGGGTTAACTGATGGCACAACCATAGCTGGACAACTTTAATCGCATGGCTGGATGCTGTAAACGGACCAAACTTCGGTCAGGAGAAAAACTGAGAATTCATCCACAATACGAGGTTAGTCATTATTATACTGCAACGACATGGGAATAGAGCAGCTGCGAGAGAATTCAACATTAATGAATCAATGTTATGGAAGTGGAGGAAGCAAGAGGAATGAGTTGAGTAAAGTTTGACTTATCTGTCCGTTTTGTTTCACTTAATGTACCTTATAATCCCGTGCACCTTATGTATGAAAACAGCCCCATTCATCGGCAGTGCGCCTTATGGTCCGAAAAATACGGTATACGTCTTGCTTAGGCCCAAAAAAAGTCCTGAAAGATCAGGTCCTATAGCTATTAGTACCAGACTATTCTGTAGAAAGCATTATGTAGTCCAGGCTTATTTGTGCTTCCTAGATATGCCTAAAACAGAATAGAGATTCTGCTCTGTGGAATCACCTCGCAATTTAAATTCAGCAAAGGCCTGGGTGATATCAGGAAAATCTAATATTGTAATATTTTTGCATTTTTTATTGCGATTCAAGATATATATCATGAAGTGTTTAAATAACTTCCAAAAACATGTTATTTTCAACCGTATAGTGAATAAAATTGCACTGGTATACTCATTCAAATCGACCATTCAATATTTTTTTCTACTTTGAATACAATAAATCTGAATGAATTGACATGTTTTATTTCAATCATTTTTTAATCCTCAGTTGTACATAGAAGTTTTTTCCAAATGACAATACTGTGACAGTAACTCTTTCTGTGGTCAACATTAGAGCTTCAACAAACTGAAGATCATAACAACAAGAAAGTACATCAAGCAAGAATTCGCAAGACAAAATAAAACGAGTGAAATTAGAAAGGCTCTTTTTTGTGCTTATAACATATAAAAACAGTAAAATTAAAAATGCAATGACCTCATATTACAGAAACAAAAGTCTAGATAGTGACTAAAAGCGACTGACCAAGAGCAGTCACAGGTATCACAGCTGGTTTATTCAATATTTTCTTTGGTGTGTAGGGAGATGTTGACATGCAAAGTTTAAAACATTCTTCATTTTGCAGTTGAAGGATAAATGGACTAGACTGATTCCTATATAGCGCGTTTCAACTCTCCCAGAGTACTAGAAGCGCTCTATACAACATGCCACATTCACCCAATCACACCCATTGGCACAAGCACTTCTAAACAGAGTGCTTACGAACTACATTCACATTCCGATGGATGCATCGGAGAGCAACTTGGGGTTAGTATCTTGCCCAAGGATACTTGACACGCAGACTGGACGAGCCAGGAATCGAACCACTAACCTTCCGATCAGTAGGCGACCTACCTACCTCCTGAACTACAGCCACCCCCAGTGGATGACTTTTCAGCTGGTGGAATAAATTTATGGCAATGCTACCCTTTGTGGCAATAGGTTAATGGCATGTTTTACGGCAAATTACTGCATTTTGTTTGGCATCCTCCTTGTTAAATCACAAAACAAAACAGTGAATTACATGCACATAGCTTAATATTGCCATGGGAATTTATAGTTTATGGTTGCAAAAGAACCATTTTAACCAAACCAAAACTCGCAATACATAAAGTATATCTAATACATCGCCTACCCCTAGTTCTGCATGCACTTTCCTTTTTAATAAAGCATTCAGTAGAGCATTAGATCTTGAACAGTTTTCTTGGTTATGCTCCTGGTTCATAATCTGTGCTATGTCCTGTTTAATTTTTGTTATCAGGACAGTCTTCTGTCTTTCCTTCTCTAATCTGGCCTAAGAAAACAGCTTTCGCTCCCTGAGCCTGGTCAGGCCAGAGGTTTTTACACGTTAAAGGGGAGTTTTTATTCTGCTCCATACTGCAAGTGCTTGCTCATTGGGGATCGCTGAGTTTTAATTTACAATTCTTTAGTTTACTTACCATTAGGGCTGCCACGATTAGTCGACTAGTCAAGATTAGGTCGACTATTAAAATCGTCGACGCGTCGTTTGAAGCTTTGTAAGATCCCAAAAGACGCAGGAATAAGTAGCAGGATTTAAGAGTGTAATAACGGACTGAAACAGAAGATGGCAGCACTGCATGTACAAGGATGCCAGCTGCCGTTAAACCCCGAAGAAGAAGTAGCTGTGTCCCAGAATTCATAGCGCAGCCCAGCTCAGTTTCCAACAATGGCGGCAGCTAGTTAGTTTTAATATTACTCTTATTATTCTTTCTGGGTCACAAAATAAACGTTTTACATATTTTCAGGCTTGAATGTAGCTGTGTAAACCTCAAATATCTGCTCAGTTTATCAAGACACCGCATATTTTCAAAAGCGCTCCGACGTTTTCGGAGACGTCTGTTACCCACTAGCTCGATAGCTAGCCGGGGGCAAGCTCACTAGCGCCGTGAGAACACCGGACTCCCGGCAGATCGTTTTCAAACCCACCGCTGTCTTTCACTACTCAGGTTAAACATGATATATAAGTCACTTAGATAACTTAAAAATGTTATTGTTTGGCTTTTTTCAGTATTTTATTTGTTCCTGAGTAAATCGGTTTGGCTGAGATTAAAGTTATAGTTTTTACACAGCTGAATAAACGTCAAGCAGACAGCTGATCATCAGAAGTGTGAGATGCTCGAGAATTTACTCCGGTGTCCTGTTATAGTTTAGATAGCAAGGAGTTTATTAAACTTCACCGAAACAATCTGCACATTTCATTAAACTTTAATAAACTGTCATCTTGCCTTTATTTTTAGTTAGCACATACCTTACACACTTAAAGCTGTAAGCTAATGATAGTTATATAAGAGCAGATGCTGCTGGTGCAATATGCTGTACGTTTTACGTCCAATGGATGATGATCTGATTAGTCGACTAATCGCAAAAATAATCGGTGGCTAGTCGACTATCAAAATAATCGTTTGTGGCAGCCCTACTTACCATAAACTATTACAAAAGATGACTACTGGACTTAGTCATTTTCAGCCATATAACAAAGCTGCAGACAGACAAGACACAATATCACACTTCAACCTGTAATTGTGTATAAGCCTGGCAAAAGAATAGCAAACGCTGGAAAGCTAAACCTTATCACAAATAAGTCTTACCACGGCTAAGTCCATCAGGGCCTCTGAGTATCCGGCACTCCTCTATCTGTCCATATGGCGAAAACATCAGTCGGATATCATTCTCGTTACACTTCTTGGAGATCATTCCAATAAACAGTTTTCTGTCCTCCACTGCTGTATTAAACATAACACAACATTAAACTTCTGTGCATTATATCAAGAATTATGGTGCCCTGCAACATTCAACATGCATAAAAGTATGTTTATTAGCAGGTACTTATGCTACAAAATCCTTACCATTGTTTTTCTCACTATCAGCGGGCTTCATCTGGATTGGATGGTGCATCTGAGCAAGACAGTAAATATAGATATTATTTCATAAAATACACAACATGTAGAGATACAGAAACGAATATGTTGGTTTCATGTGCCAAGTTATGTAAAATTACTATTGTGTGCTTGTTAGAGATGTTTGGATCCCATTTGACTACAGATACCTGAAAAGCTCCACAAACAGAAAAACCTTTCTCTTTTACATAGATACATATACATACATAGATAATATCGACAAATGGTATATTTTCCTTTAAGACACATGAAACATCTTCAGTGCAGTTATTTACTAAGATATGACATGGCAACGTCCTATTGTATTGTCCCAACAAGTCCTGAATTACATGTTTGCCTACAGATCAGCTCCTTTTGCATCAGCTGGCTGCTGCGATCTGTACCAAGTTTTCTCTACAGTAGGGGGCACTGTCACTACACTACTTCTTACAGAAGAACAGAAAATAAAATAAATAGACAAGGATTGTTTAAAATAAGGAAGTGCATGTTTATGCTGCATTTTTATGTTAAAAGACCTGCTTTTTTTTAAAAAAAAATTTTCATTAATTTAAAAACAAAACTGAGTGACACTTTCACTATTGATCAAGCATTGACATTTTTCTTAGATTGTTTTTGAAATACTGCATTTTAAGTGGAAAGTCTTTCTGCAACATCACACGGAGGGGGGATTGTACTCCTCAGAAGGTAAATGGCAGGGTGCAGTTGGTCCATTAGTGGAACCTCGGATAGAGGAGGGACAATGCGGTTTTCGTCTTGGTCGCGGAACACTGGACTAGCTCTTTATCCTCTAAGACAGCGGTCTCCAACCTTTTTTGCTCCACGGACCGGTTTATGCCCGACAATATTTTCACGGACCGGCCTTTAAGGTGTCGCGGATAAATACAACAAAATAAAACTAGTGGCACCGAAAAAAAGAAGATTTATTCATAACACACGTGAAAAGACCCAGGAAAACCGAGTTAACGATAAAAACGATAACAAAATAACGCTGAAAACCGATAAAAACCCTGAAAACCATACATTTCACACCTGAGCCTCAACTCTCGCGGCCCAGTACCAAACGACCAGTACCCCGAGGCCCTCCAACAAGCACTAGAGTGGTTCCCAGTGTGAATTTGCGGGAATAAAAATCCGCACCTCAAAATCAAAGGCCATGGTCCTCAGCAGCAAAAGAGTGAAGTGCTCAGTCCGGGTCAGGGATGAGTTGCTGCCTGAAGTGGAGGAGTTTATCTCTGGGTTGTGTTTACAAGTGAGAGGAGAGTGAGAGACAGAGATGGACCTGTGGAAGCATCTGCATTTATACAGACACTGTCGGTCATGCCAAAGAGGGAGCCGAGTGTAAAAGGGAAGCTCTCAATTTACCAGCCAGTCTGTGTAACCTACCCTCACCTTCCTACTGTCACGAGCTTTGGGTAAAGCCCAAAAGAGGGAGATTGTGCAAATACAACAGCAGAAATTAGTTTCCTTCAAAGAATGGCTGGGCTCTCCTGTAGAGATAGGGAGAGGAGTCATTCGAGAGGGGCTCAGAGTAAAACCACTACTCCTCAGGATCGAAAAAAGACAGTTAAGGTGGTTGGGGCATCTGATTAGCATACCCCCTGAGCATCTCCTGGGTGAGGTGTTCGGGGCATATCCCACTCGGAGGAGGCCCCGTAGCTGACCGACCCAAACACTAACTCTATCTTAATATCAAGAAAAATAGTTAAGATTTGACAGTGGATAGCTATTTATGTACTTAGCACTTTTAAACCCTCCTTTTATTCTTTCTTAGCCACTTGTTAGTGAATTTGTAGGTTTAAAATAGTTTCATAGTTCATTGAAAAAAGTATGATTATAAGGATTGCGATTTAAACTGAACCAATCCTGATAAACAGGGGGAGACAGGTTTTTTTCTTGAACTGATATTTTTTTTATCTTCCTTAGTCAATTTGCCGTTTAATTCCTCTAATCTGCAGTTTTACTTTTCTATTTCTCCAGTATTATTGGGAACATCACACCAACTGCCATGCAAAGAATCTGGAGGGTAAATGCTTAGTGCACCTCTGTGGACAACTGCTGAAAAAAATAGAGACGTCACAGAAATCAATAGCCTTTGATGTCTCAAAATGAGTGATTTAATTTCCTTTCAGACAGACAAAATATGCTTAATCTCTATCCACTTTTCTGATGGACAACCAAAAATTCAAGTTCAAGGTTTCAATGTGAACTGCACATGTGATGAAAGGGCAAATCAAGGACTATCACCTACCCCTGGCAGAATCTTCATGTTGTGCAGAGCATTCTGCGCTTCTAAGGCTGATTTGCGGCTATAGTAAGTTACAAAACAGCAACCTGCCAGAGATTGAAAAAGAAAAATCTTACTCAGCTGATTGACATCATACAAAGATCATGTTTTTCCTTTTTTGCTAATTAAAAACAAAGGACATTAACATAGCAAACCAAAAATAAAATCAATATATTCAATTTCAGAAGATTAGTAGTATAACTGGTTCAATTAATTCAGTCTTTTTTAAAACATATAAATAAACTAATATTACTCTAGGTTTAGCAAATGTCAGAATAATAATAGTGTTTTGAGGGGTTATTTTGCCACCTCTAGAAAATGCACAGAATGTCACATAACAGAAGAAGCAAAGGATAAAATAATGCCTTGTATTACAATACGCATTAAAAATAACAAATGACAGTGATGTAAACTTTCTTAAACTCCTGTACCTCACAAAGTACAAGGGAAATAACTACTGTTAACACTTCATAAACATTCATAGGCAAGGTGTTGATAAAATTCAGCTCAATAAAGATAACCCTATTATGCACGCATGCATTTTGCAAATAACAATTCTTAACTCATTAATGTGGTCAGTGAAGAATACATGTAACATAATTTAACCTACATGTTCATGGAGCACTTTATTCTATACATGTTAAGCACTTAATCTAATCAGAGATGGAAGCCAGAGCACCACCACCACCCACCCAGCATGGACAGAACTTTTAAACTCCACAAAGAAAGGCCCCTGTTGGGTTTCCAACCAGGAATCTGAATGCTGCAAGGCGACAGTGCGAACCACTCCACCACTGTGCTGCCCATGAGCCGTTTAGAGCCGCACATGATTTTAAAACAACATGGGTTGTGTTTAATTCATCAACGATTATTATTATTCATTCAAATCAGATCCACAATAACACGTATATGCTGTTGATGAAATGATATCTATTCCGTTTACAAAATTAAAAAGTTTCAAGAAAACAGTGGTTTCTTTTTAAGAATTGTTGAGGACTGATTTATAGACAAACATGTGGGATAATACCACAGCAGTAGCTGTACTTTCCATCTTTTTGTCTAACACACAGTGACCAAACACATTATATGTTTCATAAAGTACAGAAACTTCTATATGTTAGTAGTTCTCCAAAAGCCACTCGGACTTGTTCCAATTAAGGACAGATTACAAATGTGTGTTGTAGTCCCCATCACTATATTATTCAGAAGTTTGCAGATGACACGGCCATCATGGGGGTGTATCTGGGATGATCAGGAAGAGGAGTACAGAAGTCTGGTGAGGAACTTTGTCGCATGGAGTCACACAAACCACCTGCAACTCAACACCTCAAAGACTAAGTCCAAGTACTCCACAGCGTGGCTGGCAAGAAAGGGTATAAAAGAAGAAAAACTAATGACATGGCCTCCTTGTTCACCTGATCTGAACCCCATTGAGAACCTGTGGTCCATCATCAAATGTGAGATTTACAAGGAGGGAAAACAGTACACCTCTCTGAACAGTGTCTGGGAGGCTGTGGTTGCTGCTGCACGCAATGTTGATGGTGAACAGATCAAAACACTGACAGAATCCATGGATGGCAGGCTTTTGAGTGTCCTTGCAAAGAAAGGTGGCT
>NW_024583451.1:48912-66105 GCF_018398535.1 Haplochromis burtoni
ATATTGGTCGCTGATTTGTTTTTGTTTTGTTTTTGAATGTCAGAAATGTATATTTGTGAATGTGGAGATGTTATATTGGTTTCACTGGTAAAAATAAATCATTGAAATGGGTATATATTTGTTTTTGGTTAAGTTGCCTAATAATTCTGCACAGTAATAGTCACCTGCACACACAGATATCTCCCTAAAATAGCTAAAACTAAAAACAAACTAAAAACTACCAAAAACATTCAGCTTTGATATTAATGAGTTTTTTGGGTTCATTGAGAACATGGTTGTTGTTCAATAATAAAATTATTCCTCAAAGATACAACTTGCCTAATAATTCTGCACTCCCTGTATGCACACTGATATTCGCCTGTGGAAAACTTGTGATTTTTATTTCCTTTAGCAATGCGAAATTTGCAGTATTGGGCTGCATTTGTGACACAGTCAAGTTAGCTATCAATTGTGAGCCGCAGTGAGGCCAGCCGCCTCCTGTCCACCATATAAATTTTCTTGCACTTTTACAACTGCACCGATTCTCCTTCATTGCTGATCGCAAATGTAAGCTTGTGCAGACATAAAAACAAACATTGCACTGAAAGAGCCTGATTGCATCATATTCAAAAATTCATTAAAAGTCACCCTTAACAGTTGATGTGAAACTTTCAGATTTTTTCTCTCCTCTGGGCCAAGTTTCATCTCAAACTGCTTTCAGGTTTCACGTGTGCTCAAATTTAAAATCTTCAAAGGAATGTGATAACGTCCTGTTAGAAATGTTAGAAAATTATAACATCACATACAAATTTTATTAAAATTCATCTGTGACTGTAAACTAGGAATGGACTGATCCGATATTACGTATCGGTCCACTACTGACCTAAATTACTGGATCGGATATCGGAGAGAAATTAAAAATTTAATCCGATCCATTAAATATCACAAAAGCACCTCACAAAACTTGTCACAACATGACTTAACTTCGTTCATACCCTTACCACGTCGGAGCAGTGTGCGTCACGTGATAGAGCGGCTGCGCGAGACCTCTCGGCGGTCTGGTTGAAGCCTCACTACCAACCCGGCATTTCATCTCCGAGAAAGTGATCCCACAGAGAAGTAAAGCAAGTGTGTAAGTTCATCTCTGAATCTTTGTAAAGCATTCCCACGTTAAGCTTAACAACCGATATATGGAGCGACTGCCTCTTCTTGCTGCTACTTCAATCATGAAACTGATCAATGATCAGCTGATCGGCTTTTCTCTTGTTTGTTTTTGGCCCACTTTGCACCAGAAAGAGGAAACCAGCGGCTGAACAACAGCAGCACGTTTAAGCTTGATAAGCTGTTGTTAGAATTTATTTAATATTACTTTCTACACCAGGATCTTTTTCTACGTAGCTGACGCTGGTAACTGTGCAGGGGCGGATCTAGCAAAGTTTAGCCAGGGGGGCCGATAGGGCATTAACAGGGAAAAGGGGGCACAAAGACATACTTTTCTTTCTTATTCTCATTTAAAATGTTCGAGCTTTTAATAAATAATTATCTGAATCTTACACCCAAAGTTTTAATCTTAAAATATGCATAGAAGTCCATTACTGTATATAGTAACTGTTAAGTCTAATATACCCTAGTAAGCTATAGTACTTTTTCCTTTGGGAGATACCATCTGTGCAGTCTGCAGCATTCTGTTGAAGAAAGATGTTGAATCTATTTAATTATTGTAGAAAAATAATTGATTTTCTGTGCATTTCATTTATTGTAATTAACTCTGGGTGGTCTTGGGTCGATTTGCGGCTTTTTTCATTGTTCGTTTACACGCCATTTGCACTGTGTTGAATGGAATATAGCGAAAGTCTGCAAAAAAAAGTTTGGTCCCATTTACTGTTAAAATTTCAGTATGACTTCCGGAAATTAGCTTCAGTGGCTAAGCTAGCGAAAAACTCACACTATTGGGCTTAGTGGTCGATGTGCGCCCCATTGAAACCCATTATAAACGCTTTTTTTTATTGCAGAATTTTTAAAATTAGCGTCCGGGTGATGGCTTAACTTTCGGTTTCATTTTGCAGTACAGGCCTTAGAATTGTAATTTTTTTATTTGTCCACCGGGTGGCGCCCTTGCTTCACATTTGACCCCGGGCTGGAAAACAGCGGGCTGCTTAAACAGACCTGCGGGAAACGAAGCCTCATTTCCGGCGTGCAGCAGCGGCTTCGCCCGCTGATCGGGCGGGACCATTTTCGGCCCCTAGGACCGTTTGAGGATGCTTTTTTTTTTTAATCAACAGGAAATGACGTATTTGTTGTGACGTGGTACCGGAGTGTGTGTTGGAAAAAGGGATCCGACGCAACATGCCCCGGTCATCGTCGGGAGTTAACCCGGGAGGATGCACTGATTCGGCTTAAAGGAGGAGCATTTGCCGCCTGGAGACCATTTTCTGGTCCGGAAAAAAAAAATAAAGGCGATCGAAATGAAGGTTGGTGCCAATCTTTAGTCCATCTAAAGGCCTAATTATAATAACAATCAAATATTACTTCAAATGTTTTTTTTTTTAAATATTTCGTTTTGTTTTGGGGGGCTAAAAAAAACGGTGCGCTCATGTAATTAAACTGCGATTAAAAGGGTTAAAACCCCCGAAATATAATTAAAACTTTACATGGATAGTTCAGGGAGAAGTAGTTTTAAAAGATTGGCTAATTTAAAGTGGAATAAAATATTAATATATAAATTTTTTATAGCACTTTTTTGGGCGTGGTCGATTTGTGGCTCTAGGTCCGATAGTGTATGCATTTTTCTAGGACCCCCCAGAGGTTAATTTATTTTTTTACACACGTACATTAAATTAAAGTTGATTACGTCATCACGAGGCGGAGGGTGGTTCCCTTTTCTTTTTTTGCTGGGAGTTGGCAGCCCTATTAGTTAGGTTGTTTGATATTTCTGCTAAGTACTCTTTAAAATACCAGAATAGGAATGATGGTGCAGGTTTAAGTTTATTAGATCAGTGTTGCTGAACTATGAAATATTTTGGGTGCAGTGTATTTTTTGCATACAGGTATAAGAGAATAGCTTTAGTGTTGTTGTTTATTTAAACTTGAGTGTAAACTTATACAAAATGCAGCAACATATTAAAAACAGTTTTATTGATTAAAAATACACTATATCGGATTCATATTGGTATCGGCAGATATCCAAATTTATGATATTGTAACGTGCCATCTCTACTGTAAACATGAAATTGTCAGTGGACTACTCCTCTGGGTTACCTTCTCTACACGTGTGCCAGCTTTCATCACAAAATGCTGCAAGATTCCAGAGAAATTAAATTCAACAAGGTTATTTTAATAAACAAAACTTTACAAAAACAAAAATTCTATCTTGGATAGCTGACATGAAATTCTCCATAAATTCCACTCCTCCACAACTCACACTACATGTCTACAATGTTTCAGCTCCAACCATTGCAAATATTTCTCTTTTTCACCTTTATTGGAAAGTGTAGTCAAGACAGACAGCCTTGGAAAACAGCTCACGTGTCCATTAGTTTTAAAGGGCTGGATTAACCTAATCGATTTCTTAGTTAGAGTGGGTGCAACTGCCATTGCCCCAGCAGAAACAGTATTGAAGTCTATCCCAGTTTCCTATCACCTGGCCGTGGATCTCTAGGAACTTGAAGAAACTGGTCAGCTTGACTCCATGGCAGTTACATTGGGTCCAGAGTCTAAAAGAGCAGCTGCCGAGGAAAATAAATAAATAAATGAATAAATAATCCAGCTAGCCTCCATCTTCAACAGGTACAACATCATCCTGGACAAGCAAGAATTCCCTCCACTTGCAACGGACCTCCTCCTATGCTCTCACTCGTAACCATCACCCAGTTGTGAAATAGTGCACTCAGGATTGTTCTGCCTGGTCTGCAGATCATCTGAAGGTGAGTAGAGCAGCCCCATCTCATTAATCTCGGGCCACAGGTTCTCCCTCAGATAGGTCTACACACATCATCTAGCACAGGGGTGGGCAATCTCAGTCCACGAGGGCCGGTGTCCCTGCAGGTTTTAGATGTGTCCTCGAACCAACACAGCTGATTTAAATGGCTAAATTAGCTCCTCAACATGTCCTGAAGTTCTCCAGAGGCCTGGTAACTAACTAATCATGTGATTCAGGTGTGTTGACCCAAAGTGAGATCTAAAACCTGCAGGGACACCGGCCCTCGTGGACTGAGATTGCCCACCCCTGATCTAGCATCTCCGAAAAGTCTCTCTAAACCCTATCTATCCAAGGCGCCATAGTCTTGGACATTTTAGAGAATTTTCTTGGCAGACACAGGCACAAATGATATTCCAAAACAGCAGTCTGCAATACTGAAATGCACGCTTCTGCATCTTTTTGACACAGTAAAAAAAACTCTGCAATAGCGTTTTTATCTCTGACCCCACTCACACCTGTGGCCGTGGAATGGGGCAATAAAGCAAGGTGCTCAACCTCCACACCTGGTTTTCCTCCATCTCTATTGGCTTGATTTTGTTCTTAACAGAAATGTGGATGAAATCTGGAGAGTACGGTCTATTTGGTGAATTATGCCCTCCCACTTATGATTGTTTAATTCCCTCCAGAGAAAGTGGGCAGGGTGGAGGTTTGCCTGTAATATTTAACAGTTTAAATGCTCACCTATTAAGGTTGATAAAGTCTGTAGCTTTCAGGTGCTGCTTTTTAAAGCATAAAACACCTCCAAAATTTTGTTTTCTAAACCGTCAATAGTATTTTTATGTAATCATATTATTTTTGCTGGGGATTTTATCATTTATGTTAATGATCTTACTTGTTTCCCTTATCTTAATCCATTATCCCCAGAATAATGAAGTCTTTTGGTTTTAAACAGCATGTTGTTGGACCTACACATAACCATGGACATACTTTAGATGTTTGGGGAGGGTTTTGTTGTTGTTGTTGTTTTAAAAACACCTGACTTCAGTATTAACTCTATATTTTGAAACTGATTTGTTTATTTCTGGCCATTTATGTATTTAATTAGATCATGTTTCTTCTTTCTGTTTTCCAGGTGAACAGACAAATGAGGCCACGGTAGTACACTAACAGCATTTTAGTGAAGAGAAAAAAACCCAATGAAATGTCTGTGAAGGTTCTCAGTCATCCAGGTCATGGTAGTCTAAGGAGCTTGGAAAGAAAAGCATCTGGACTTCTTTAAGTTTCTTGAAGACATTTCACCTCTCATCTGAGAAAGAAGCCATCTATGTCCACTATGAACGACCATTTTAGAACAGAGGGGGTGGCTTACGACACCAACTGTCTGGTATCTATAATCCAGGGTTGAGATCCTTCCCAAACGCTGTTGCTCTGGGATGAGAAGTGAAAATGTCTTCAACAAACTCCAGAAAAGTCCAGACACTTTTGTTTCTAAGTCCCTTAAAATCTATGGTGAAGAGAAACCCCTTCACAACACCAACCAAATGAACAACACTCTCCAGGAGGAAGGTGTATCGCTATCCAAATCTACCATAAAGAGACTGCATGAAAGTAAATACAGAGGGTTCACTGCAAGGTGCAAGCCACTCATAAGCTTCAAAAATTGAAAGGCTAGATTGGACTGCTAAAAAACAACTAAAAAGCCAGCACATCTCTGAAAAGCATTCCTTGGACAGATGAGACCAAGATCAACTTCTATGAGAATGATGACAAGAAAAAAAGTATGAAGAAGATGCAGTTCATGATCCAAAGTATACCACATCATCTGTAAAACACGGCAGAGACAGTGTGATGGCTTGGGCGTGCATGGCTGCAGTGGCACTTGGACACTAGTTTTTAATGATGATGTGACTATGGCAGAAGCAGCTGAATTAATTCGGAGGTGTTCAGAGACAGACTGTCTGTTCGAATCCAGCTAAATGCAAACTAAAGTTTGCTGAAGTCAAACTGATTGGCCAGAAGTTTATTAAGGTAAAGAAGTGAAATAGTCCAAGTCCAACTGTCCCAGGCTCTGTGGGGCCGGGGGGCGCTGCTGCGCTGGGCCCCGGTCTGGATGGGCCTGGGCCCCCTTTCCCTGGCGGGTCGCGGAGTATGGGGGTGCCTACTGGGGTCAGCGGGGGAGCTGGCCCCAGGGAGGGGTCACCTGCCCCTCCCTTCCTTCCCTCCCCATCTCCAGCTGCCTCCCTCTTCCCGCTCCACCACAACCACCCACACATGCAGGGCCTTGGAGTAGGGGTATGTCACCAGGGTGCAGAGGAGGCTACCCCCCCCGTCCCCTTCTGGCTGCCTCTGCCTCAATTTTATCCCACAACTTAGACATTCACATTACTCACACTCTCATTACACATACATATAGGATCTTGGGGGTGGGCACGATACACGGAGTCCAAATTACCATCAGGGTGTACACCTCACCCCTGGCGTCGTTGCCCACCTCTCAATTTTGAATACACGTAGACATTGAGGGCTAGCAGGAGGGACTATGCGCTTACCTGCTGCTCTCTGGCAGGTAGCTCCATGCCCTCCTGGGTTTTAATGCACCTTAGAACACACATGCATCAACACTACAATGAGCGGGTGGAGGGAGGTTTGGAGTCTTCTCTCACCCCCATTCTCTGCGGCCTGCTGGAGCGGGGGGGCTAGGAGGAGTTGGCCGTCCGACTGCGGTCTGGAGTGTGGGGCCTCCCTGCTGCTGCGGAGTCGGGGCGGTCTGCCTCTCCCCACCGCAGGGAAAAGGGTAACACCACCTGGGTCTGGGTGCAGTTCCCCCCTCCAGGGGCAAGGGTACCTAGACCCGGTTCGTAGAGTACGCTTGGGGAGTGTGATCGTGTGTACAGCGTCTCTTTATGTCTGTCTCCACGTTGGTTGAGTGTGGAGTAAGTGCATATGAGAGCATGAGGGTGGGAATGGATGTTTGTGTCTGTGTGTGCCTGTATGTCTGTGTCTATATGTCAGGTTGGGTATCAGGCGCCACCTCTCTGGGGACATCTCAGGCCCTCCAAGGTTTGGAGGCCTATCTCCCCCACCACCACTTCCCCTGCCAGTGGCGGACTCCCTCAGACATCGGTGCGTTGGTGGTTCTTTGTGTCCGGGGATGGGCGTCCAGGTACACACCGGCTCACTCCTTGGCGGCCGCTTATCGGGGCCTGGAGCCTGGGGCTCGCTCGGGCCACTTCGGAGGTGGGGTGCCCCCGGCCTCTCGGCCTGGGGCTCGGTCACTCAGGCACAGCTGGCTGCCGGCGGAGCTCACGGGCGCGTCACTGCAACTCCCCCTGGCTTCTGCTCCGCGGCTGCTGAGTGAGCCCTCATCTGGGACTCTCCTCAGCTCTTTCTGGGACAGTGGCGCGGCTGCCCCTCTGTTGGTCTTCCTTGGTCTCTTGTGTTCTGGGGGCCTCTGGATGTCTGGAGTTTTGATCTCCTCCATACCTGCTTCATGCCCTGGAGGACGGGGCTGTGGCCCCCCCACACTCCCTAGCAGATCATTACATGGAGAAACCTTTGGAATGCAAGCATGCTGATCCACACAGGTATGCACACAGGTGTACACACGGGTATTCACAGACGCGGACTACAGCTTTCTTGGCTGCTGCCTCAAAGCACATTGTGCGCTGTCTATCTTGCGTGCTGCACAATATCGTTTATTATTTAGTATCTACTGATATCTACTGCTAGCTAGTTTATTGTGATGGTGCTGTTTTTTTTATTATGTTGCTCTTTGTTGTTTGCTTTCTCTTCTGTTTTTTTTCTCCATACAGGTGACCCAGGTGTTTTGTTTGTTTGTTTTTTTCTTTCTTCCCCCCCTTCTCACCGTCTCTTCTCCCCTTTGGTTTTCTTTCTCTCCCTCTCTTTCTTTCATTCTTTCTCCCTGTCCTATCCCCCAGTCATGTCTGTCCCGTTTGTAGCAACTGAAAATAAAATAAATTCATAATTATAATAAAGGTCAATCAAATGGACCAATATGGCAAGGCCATGATGATCCACTTGGTAAAATAAATCCGCTTGGCATCTTTCTTGGCCTTAAGACAACAATTCTGATGGCTAAAGATCCAAACGGGACACACAAAAAAAAAAAAAAGAAATAGTCCAAGTCAGTCACCTGATCTTAACCCAAATAATTATGCATTTCACTAGTTAAACACTAAACTTCAGACAAAGAGTCTCACAAACAAACAGCAAATGAAAGCTGCTGCAATAAAGGCCTGGTAGAGCATTAAAGAGGAGGAAACCCAGCATCTGGTGATGTCCATGAGTTCAAAACTTCAGGCTGTCATTCCCAGCAAAGGGCTTTCAACCAAGTATTAGAAATTAACATTTTATTTTCAGTTATTTAATTCATTCAATTAGTTTTAAGCCCGTGAAATGAAAAGATTGTGTTAAAATGTGTTTTATTTTCTCACATTTTTATACAATTTTTTTGTTCAACTCACTAAATTAAGGCTGAAATCTGAACTTCAACTGCATCTGAGCAGAACAACAGTTTAAAAAAAAAAGTTGCCTCTGTCCAAATATTTATGGACCAACTATTTCTCAACATTAATTACTGCTAATAAGCACAGCCAGAGAGTTCTTTAACACAGCGGACCGTCTCTTAAATAACACAAATTTTAATCAGATTCAAAGTGGGAAGTTAACTTTAACTTTATGAATTTTAAACCTATTTTAAGGATAAAATTAAACCCATAAAATACAAAACATTAGCCCCTGATTCTTTTATCAGTGTCACCTACCCTACCCCTACAATAACATTTTATCTTCATTTATACCAACCTCTTTAGATGAGCTTTTAAATACTGTGACTGACATTGACACAACAATCAACCATCACATTTTGATAGAGAGGCATGGGTTAGTATATCTGGGACAGCTCTGCAATGGTTAAGATAATTTCAGAAAAATTGCAAATTTTCTGTTTCCACTAGTGACCAAGGGTCACTGAATTATGGAGTCCCCCATAATTCCAACCCCCCAAAACTCATACTTGCAGGCTGTTGATGTAGAAATTTTCTCCTTATGAATGTAATGCCAGCACCTGTTCAGCAGGTGTCATCTGACCTGAAGACTGCAGCCTAGGGATGGGCGATATGGCCTAAAATTCATATCGCAATCTAATGGGCGATTGTGGCTCAAGAGTTGGGAGTTCGCCTTGTAATCGGAAGGTTGCTGGTTCGAGCCCCGGCTTGGACAGTCTCGGTCGTTGTGTCCTTGGGCAAGACACTTCACCCGTTGCCTACTGGTGGTGGTCAGAGGGCCCGGTGGCGCCAGTGTCCGGCAGCCTCGCCTCTGTCAGTGCGCCCCAGGGTGGCTGTGGCTACAATGTAGCTTGCCATCACCAGTGTGTGGATGACTGGATATGTAAAGCGCTTTGGGGTCCTTAGGGACTAGTAAAGCGCTATATAAATACAGGCCATTTAATTTGAAGCATGTGCGGTAACGATATATATCGCGATATATTCTTTTCTTCTGTATAACGTATTTTCCACACTATAAGGACTTAAAATCCTTTAATTTTCTCAAAAATCGAGAGTGTGCCTTATGTATGAATTCTGGTTGTGCTTACTGACCTCGAACAGATTTTGGCTGCAGAAATCTGTTAAAAATGTTTTAGTACAACTTTGGTAAGCCGCACTGCTTGATGGATGTCAGAGCATTACGGCTGCCGTAGTGAGGAGCTTCGCGGAGTAATCTGGGTCCAAAACTCCGTCCTTCAGGTCCCAAAGTCAAACGAACACTAGAGTTAAAAACGGTCTAAATTCTTTCATCTTTAATAAAATCATCAGCGTTGCTGCTTTAGGTGTAACAATTAAGTTTTACATCCAGGCATCCATGAAAACAGAATTTATTAAATTTAACGGAGTTAGAAGTTAACAGGAAGTTAGCTCGCTAGTTTCACACCTAAACATTTCATACATGTTCTGACTGAGATTTTTGAAACTAATTCAAACGTACAGCTCTGCTACACTTCCAACATAAATGAAGACAGAAAACTAAACAGCAGTGGTGTTTGCAGGGTTACTGAAGTTGGACTAGCCTGGTATATAATGTTGTGCTACGTGATTGCTAGCGACACAGCTATGTTAGCATAACATTAGCACAGTGAAGCTGGAGGATGAACGCCAACTTTTTTTCCACTCAATAAAAGTTAACGTGAGGGATTCTGGTGGTCAGGGACAAATGCAATCGCATAGCAGGATGCTATACACGGGCCAAACTTCAGTCAGGAGAACAACTGAGATTATTCATCCACAATACGAGGTTAGTTATTAATATACTGCAACAACATGGGAACAGAAGCAGCTGCGAGAGAATTCAACATTAATGAATCAATGTTACGGAAGTGGAGGAAGCGCAGTTTTTGGCTTTCCCCATATTTCAAAAGTGCTTCATCTCTTTGCTGTGACTGTCGCCCGCCATAATTTGCAGATGATAATGGTTGTAGCCGCTGCGATGCTTTCGACCAAAACAGGCGCAGCTTGATGACATCATCAACATGCGCTATCGCGATAGAGCGATATAGTCAAAATCTCTATCGTTGGCCAAATTTATATCGTTTATATCGTATATCGTTTATATTGCCCACCCCTACTGCAGCCCATTTAGTTTGAACAAATTGTGTTTGTAATTGTGACAAAGAAGTTACATTTAAGGGTGACATATTAGACTACTACAGGTTCAGAATGAATACAGCTGTTGCATTATGCCTCTCTCATCTGGATATTTGCTGTTTCTTAATGACCTTATGTGAGTATAACTACATGCCGCCGACCTTTGCTCTGCGGTGGATTCTGGCTGCGGTCTCGGAGAACATTAATCTCGTAGACTGCTCCATAAGGTTCAAACAGTTCACGAAGCTGCTCTTCCGACCAAGACCGGGGAATCTGTCCAACAAACATTTTAATGGCATCAATATCTGGTTGGTCAGGGTGGTCCAGGGACCCATTCATCTTCTTCCCACTAGAAAGACAGACAACCGTCCATTAAATTGGAGCTAGAAACAAACTTAAAAGTATGCATTAAACAATAGTGTACATGTACAACATTTATCGATTAGGGTCTGACAGAAAGTGGCTATGGTCACATTTTCACACATTTCTCTAAAATCACCTCTGATTAGGAGCATAAATGACTGATTGTGGTTTTTACTGATTAATTCTGTGAATACTCACGAAAGGGACACAAAATATGTTAATTGAATTAATTTCACTTTAATTTTACTCATCTGGCACCAAATCACAACAGCAGTCATCTCAAGGCGCTTAGGGCATTCGCCTCTTTGTTAGATACACTTGATCAACGACACATTAATGCAAATAACTAGTGAGCCAATCACATGGTAGCAACTCAATGCAGTCCAGCATGTAGACAGAGTCGAGATGATGCACTGAAGTTCAAACCAGGCAACAGAATGGTGAGGAAAAGTTATTTAAGTGACTTAATGTGGACGGTTTTTGATGCTGCTGTTCTAAGTATTTCAGATACTGCTAATTTGCTCAATCACCTCTAAGTTATAGAGAATGGTCTAAAAAATTTAAATATCCAGTGAGCGGCAGTTTTGTGGGTGAAAATTTCTTGTTTATGCCTGAGATCAGGGCAGAATAGTCAGGCTGCTTCAATCTGATACGAAGCCAACATTAATTCAATAACAAGCCCACTAAGGTAAACAACCGTGATATTAAGAAGTCCATCTGTGAACACATAACACGCCTAATCTTGGAAGAAATGGGTTAAGGCAGCGGAAAACCATGCCAGGTGCCACTCCTATCAGATAAGAACAAAACAAGAACAAGGAAACTGAAGCAATTCTAATGGTCTGTTGAGTCAATGTCTGCTGTGAACGGTAGGGTCAGAATTTGGTGTAAACAACATGAAAACATTAATCAGTCCTGTTTTGTATCATGCACTCAGGCTGGTGGCAGGGCAGCGGTGTGGAGGATATATTCCTCGTCTCAACCGAGTATTGTTTGAAAGAAAGTGCTTTTTTCAGTCTGAAGACCAGAAGCTGCTGCTGGCCTTCTACCACTCCTCAGTGGAGGGCATGCTCTCTTACTGCCTGGGAGTTTGGTACACAGGGGCCAATACTGAGAGCAGGAAGGCTGCACAGAGGGTTATTAACAATGCCCCAAAAGGCAGCCCTCTGCCAGCCCTGGAGGCCATTGCCAGATCCTCCTGTCTCAGGAAAAACAGGGTCATCACAGGGGACCTTGCACGCTGCCCACCCATTTTACACGCTGCCCTGTGGGGCTTTTTCCTATCCTGAATATTTATTATTACTTATTAATTAATGCATAAGTACTTCTTATGTGATTTCAAATGGAATAAGCGATAGAACACTCAATTACTAAAATAATCAAAGCACTACAGATTATTACCTGTACTAGCCTTACAATGCACTAAGGAATTTTTAATGTCTAATTAAGCTGCGCTGGCTTTTGCGATCTCACACCATCTTTATCAGGTTATGTACAGAAAAGTTCAGGCTGCACTATGCCAGTAACATACACATAGTGGACTCCTGCTTAAATACAAATTCCAATATTGACAATAATCTGGACTTTTTTTCCAGGGAAGACTTTTTGCTGAAATTTTAAGGAACCCATGTAGTGAAAGACCTACAAGCTCGTTTTTTTTGTTAAACAGAATGCATATTTGATGGAGCGCATAATTTGTTTTTTTTAAGTATTTATTTTTAACTCTTTCACTATAAAAGGAAATACAGCTTTAAATAAAAGCATATACATAGACTGCCGACACAAACACTGAATGTCTTGTATATATATAACAAAAAAAAAAAGATGTTGAAATCGGGACTTCTGAGGAATTTCACTATCTTGTAGTACACATATTTATTGCTAAATGTACACTCCACTACAATTCTTTCCAGCTGACTTCAAGAGGCACCTGGAATAATGAACCTGGCTAGGAAGGGTTACTTACACAGGACTAGCATTTAAAGAGCAATGGTCCACCATCATCTCTGGGAGAAAATCCAGCTTAAAAGAAGCCATGCTGATAAAACCTGTATCTTTCTTCTTCTTCAGCACAATGGAAGTAAACTCACAAGGCGATCAGAAGGTAGAGGCAAACTCCAGATTGCACACTTGCTGTTAAGTCCCCGAGGACTGGTGTCATAGGGCAGCAGTGTGCAAAAAACCAGAGGGAAAAAAATAAACCAATCCACATGAAAACCCGTGTGTTTGAACACAAAAACAAACCAAAAAAAAAATAAATCAAGTAAAGGGACACTTATGTTTGAGATGAAAGAAGAACAAAAACGTCAGAGACAAACTGGCAGGCCTTCAGGTTAGCTTACCAGGCTCTGGGACAGAGACTAAAAACTGCATGTAGTTCATGGAAACAGAGGGATGCTGGGATAACTGGGACTAGAGTGCGTAATAGCCATATGAATGACCACAATCAAAGTGCTGATGATCCAGGGCCTTTGTGAACATTTCTCCTAGGCCAGCAAATCTGGCTGCAGCGTCAGATAAACAAGGTGTCAAATTGATGGTGATAAGGCCCAGTGGTCAGAGGGAATGAAAAGGGGAGTGAATAGTACTCCCCAGCCAGCAGCTAATCCCTGGACTAGCTACACCAAGAGTAACAATTAGGTTCCGGCCTGAGGGGCCCGTGTTTTCGCTGTTGTCTTACATGCTGCACAGGTCGGTGTGTGATTTTTGTGTGTAAAGATATACATGAACCAATATCAAATAACGCCTTTGTGTGTGCAGCCTAAACTCACAGCTACACACAAACAATTAAGTTCACCAAGGGTTACACTGGAAAATAGTTATATCAAGGGACATACAGTTTACTGACATGTTATAATTTAATATAAAAACATGCTTTGACCCACGTAAGTCCTCAACAAAGAAACAAAAAAAAGACACTGTTAGTTGAGCACAACTATATTAATACAGTGACAAACAAACCAGGCAATAATTTACTACAAATTTAACAAAAATAAACAGACCGAATCTGCAAAAGGCAGCATTTGACCTCTGTGCCTTCATTTCGACACAATGTAAGACAGTACACATTTTCCTCCACTGTCTAAAAGACAAATTGGATCAGATTAAAACACACCCGTCTGTTATTCCTTACATATGCTGCACTCTGCATGGGCGTCTTCACTTTTCCCCTCCAGCAAGGCACAGTGCCTTTGTTTACATACGCACACGGCGTTGACGCAGAATGAGAAGAGCAAAAGTGGATCGTTGAATGAAACGGATGAACCAGAACTGGTTTGTAAAAATGCTGCAACTTCACTGGTGTGGAACTGGTTTAGCTTTCGTCCGTCAGATAGACAACAAAGCGCTATTTTTGGTAGAGCATGCTACCGGGCCGTCGTTATTACCGTGTTGTTTGGAAAATACGGCGCACTTAAAATCATCCTTTGATTTTTCTGAAAGTCGACAGAGCCCCTTATAATCCTGTGTGCCTTATGTATGAACTCTGGTTGTGTTTACTGACCTCGAAACGATTTTATGTAAAGTATTTTGTCTTGTGTCAATTATATCGTCAGTTATATCGTTACCGCAAATTTTCAACTGTATATCGTGATAAATATTTTTGGTCATATCGCCCTGCTCTACTGGAGAGAAGATAAGATAAGATAACCTTTATTAGTCCCACACGTGGGAAATTTGTTTTGTCACAGCAGGAAGTGGACAGTGCAAAAGAACCCACGAAAACACAGGAGAACATGCAAACTCCACACAGAAAGATGATGGTGGAATTAGGACTGGGCGATATATCGAGTTTTTAAATATATCGATATATTTTTATACGAGACATGAGATGTGACAATATCGTTTATATTGATATAGTCTATGTTACATTATAATTATACTTGTGGAACCGCAAGTTTGCCTCTCTTTCGTCCACTTTTGTCTCTACGCTGCGTTACTCTGCCTCGCCTCTCTCCTTCACTGAACACAACTCCCCCTCCCCCATCGCTTCACCTGCAGGCAACGACAAGATGGAGATGGCAGCTATCAAAGAGGAGCTGGTCGATAAAAAAGAAAACATTTGGAGATTACCATTTTAGTGCTGCACCGTTACTCTCGTTAAAATGATACCATAACACCATAACCGTATTAACGCGGAAAATCTCCGTTAACGAGTTACCGCGGCATGCCCCATGCGTGGAGCATCAACACGTTAGCGTTGCGGTTAGTGTCAGCGGTTACCTCGTTAATGTGTTGACGCCGTGCAGCTAGCACTACTAGTATTTTCACCTCTCCAAAAGTTGATTCTGTTCATCTGGACGTAGCATTTTGTGGGAGAAAGGTTTCGTCACTCATCCAAGTGACTTTAAATTTGCATAATGACTGAAACCAGCCCACTGAAGGAACAATGGGCTGGGAGGTCAGTTCCTTAATCATAATTATGCAAATTCTCATGACCATTGATCAACAACCACTGACCAAAACCCACTGATCAATGGCCATGAGTCCCATTCACAGAGAGCTGGGGAATGGCTGCAATCACAGCATTGTAAGATGGTGACAGATGTACCCTTAGGCCCCCTCCTCCATTCAGAGATGGTCTTTCCCTTTTCACGTAAATGGCCTCCTTGACTCCGCCCTCAAACCAGCGTTAAAGGTGTGAGCATCACAGCAGATTCCTTTGTGTCAAAATAACTGAGGGTAAAATACAGAAAAATATGAAGGCGGTTTTCTTGGTCAGCTTTGATGTGCATAATCAATATGAGATAATAAATGTGTGATTTCAACAAACTGTGAGTATATCTGAAGTGCTTGTATTAATGGGTGTGAATCAGTGAATGAGGCATAATAAAGCACTTTGAGCGAAAATATGACAATATATAATGATGCCCTTTCTTTTTTACTTTATCTGTGACTTAAATGCTGTGATATTTACATTAGTTATTACGACAGGCTAGCTGAACATAAGGATTCCTATCAGGCCATGATGCCCTTAGAGGGCCGCTTAGAGCTGCTTAGAGGGCTGCTGAAGCACCGCCACACCAACTCCGTGCTGCTGCTCCATATCGTGGTCTAAACCAATGAGAGATAGTCAATAGCGGAACCTCTCAGATGTTGATGCCCAAGGTAAGATGTTCAGATACTGAGATCTTCAGTTCGAAGTCTTTGAGGCACTTTTAATTTGGACTTCCTTTTCATTTTATATATCTTGAGACATTTTAAGTTTCAATTTCAGCTCAGTGAAGCACTTTAAGCACAGGAACTTTTTCATTACCGTATTCTTCGGACTATAAGGCGCACTTAATATCCTTTGTTTTCTGTTTTTTTTATGTGCATTAAAGCTATATAAACATTTTACAGTGCAAATGCAAATTCCTTGCTGACAGTTTAACCAAAAGGCATTTCCAGTGGAAACTGGCCGACATATCCTCAGCATAACCATGTATAATATCCACAAAACTTAAAAAGAGGTTATACACACACACACACACAATGCACAAGACTCCCGACTACGGCAGCCGTAATGCTACGATAATCCATCAAGCGGTGCGGCTTCGTAGCTTAGCAAAGTTGTACTAAAACATTTTTGACAGATTTTTCAGCGCCGTGTTCATAAAATCAGTTCGGTAATAACGACGGCCCGCTTGCATGCTCTACCAAAAAAATGTGCTTTGTTGTGTATCTGACGGACGAAAGACAAACCAGTTCCGCACCACTGAAGCTGCAGCATTTTTACAAACCAATTCTGGTTCACCTGTTTCATTCAACGATCCACTTTCGCCCCTTCTCATTCACTGTCGCCGCCATGTGCGTATGAAAACAAAGGCACTGCGCATGCGCGTTTTACCCATATTCTATCGCGATATTTCATTGTATTATCATTGCCTCACATTATACCGGTATTACCGTTGAACAATATGATATGGCCCAGCCCTACTGGAGCCTCACAGAGTAATATGTGCTTCAACATAATATTACCATATTGTGTGTGTATAGGGACCTCAAAATGGCACCTGTTAAGAGACATGCTGCTGTGACAGAATTTAACATTAATGAATCAATGGTACAGAAGTGGAGGAATGAGTTGAGTAAAGTTTGACTTATCTGACTGTTTGGTTTCATGCGCCTTATTATCTGGTGCACTTTAGGGTCCAAAAAATATGGTAACTTATCTTTCTTGTAGAAATGTGCTCCAAATAAAGAACAAGATTGTTAGTTAATCCTTTACAAATCAATGTTGCCAGTGTGGACTAGAGATGGCACGATACCACTTTTTTATGTCCGATACCGATA